>NC_086319.1:2136998-2436998 GCF_036172605.1 Pelobates fuscus | reverse complement strand
GTTAACCGCAGCTTCAGGGAGGTAAATTGGCAGCACACTCCAGCTTCTGGGTAGCCAATTAACAGCGCCGGACGGCTTCCCACGGCTTTGGGGCGGTTGGTAAACGGCTGCTTGTTCGGTAGATGGAATCTACCAAACTGCTGTGCAGGAAGGGAGAAATAAATCCTTCTGCACAGCAAAATTAACCCTTTAGCTGCCGGTCCATAATCTAAAGGCAGCAGGCGGGCAACCAGGCTCCTCCAGTTCACAGTGGCGAGGTTGGTTTCGCTACAAATTGCCTGAGTTAGAGAGCCTGGGGAGGGTTTGAATGAATTCCCTTGTTCGTGAGGTGCTTTCTACCGAACGGTGGGCCATTCGGTAGTTTCTACACAAATTCATGGAAGTCTGGAGGTCTCAGCGGTGTTTGCCTAGTCGAGTGTCCGATTTTAGTTCCAGACACTCGACGGCAAAACACAGCTGTTCGGGAGTTTAAGAAGGCCGCCGCCACGTGTTTGGTTCCTGAATGGCGGCCACCCAGAGGACAAAGACCACACTGCACTGATTGCCAATTACCCGTTTGCAACATTGTTGCAAACGGTAATTGGAGGCACTCTTATTCCTGGGTGGTCTGGCTGTTCGGTAGTTTCACTCAATATAATGAATGGAGTGATTCTACCGAATGTAACGGATCGCCTGGCACCCCGACTGAGTACCTCCGTTAATGGATGCTCCTAGCTCTTCCTGAGGACTCCAAGCACTCTGGCAGACACCACAATCACCGAATCCGAGAAACCTTTTAAATTCTCCCAAGCATATGAATGCTGTAGACCGTTGAATAGGAACCATACGAATAGGTTTACACTCCTAGCAGTCAACTGGAACAGCATACCATAAATCCTTCCCCCAATAATGAGACGACACTTCACTTTGAGGGTAAAACAGGAACTCTGGACTGGCACATCCAGCCTGGCTTTTATTACCATTGTACACATACAGGCCACACCCAGGGGGAGGCATAAAATAACCAGTCAGATACATGGTACAACCCACACATCCCCTCCCCTCAGATAACCAGTTAACATAATTATACAGCCAGGAAAACTACAGTTTTTATACATGTGCTATAACTTTAAATCCATACATGCAATCTTCCTAAAAACTACATATTTAGAACCAGCACACTTTAAACATAAACCCTTCAAAAAAGCAGCCAAGCCAAGCATCCCTCCAGTGGATCAAAAGTTAGCTGGAGGTCCCTTTATGACCGACCGCAAGCACAATTTCCTGCCCAAAACAGTTCCATAGATTTGGGCTGTGCGGCCGGTCAATTTCATGCCGAAAAACGACTAAGTCCCATTTCGAACGGAGCTGCAAGTTCAGTATGGAAGAAGGTAAGGGTCAGCGGTGTTCGGCAAAATGTGTAGCCGATTTCAGTTCCACAGAATCTTTAGCATACACCGCTGACCGCGTTCGACTGAACAAAGATGGCTGCCGCCACGTGCAATTAACCTGCAGTAACCTCACAGCCTGGGAGGTAAATTGCCTGCACACTTTAACTTCTGGGTGGTCCGCCTGTGTGGTACTTGGTTCAGTAAGCCCTATTTACTGAACCAAGTGGGGGAAAGCCAGGGGCAAGTTATTTTACAGGTCTGGGGACATAGTCTTAAAGGGACATTGTTCACCAAAGTTACAAGATGTCCCCAGACGGTTCTTAAAGGGCCATACACACCCAATAAAAGTCCATACGTTTTCAGGGGCCATAGTCTTAAAGGGTATTGTTACCCAAAGTCTCAATATGTCCCCAGACAGTTCTTAAAGGGCCAGCAACAGTACAATAAAATACCATTCACTATACTTAAAGGGCCAGCAGTCGCACAATAAATTACAATGTGCCCCAAATAATCCAGGGGCCATAGTCAGCAGGTAGGAGGCGGGCAAATAGGCTTCTCCAGGGCCCAGTGGCGAGGTTGGTTTCGCCACACCGAACAATCAGTGAATGCTGCATACACATATACAATTTAAAAGCCAGTACTACTGCAATATGCTACACAGTCTTAAAGGGACATTATCCCAAAAAGTCCCAATATGTCCACGGATGGCCCTTAAAGGCCCAGTAGCAGCAATATAAAATATCACATGCCCAAATATTGCATTCCACAGTGCAAATTTACCAGGGGAAATAGTCAGCAGGTAAGAGGCGGGCAACCAGGCTTCTCCAGTTCACAGTGGCGAGGTTGGTTCCGCCACATTTCTCCCCTTTACCATTCAGACTAACAGGGTATCTGACCTCCTGTCGGTCAGTGCCCTGGTTAGTCCAGCAACCCACCCACAGAACACAATCTGCAGCACAGCCCACCAACAAGAAAGAGTTACTACACATGGGGTAGTGGGTAGCTTTTCCATGTCCAGGAACTCCCCCTCGGCTCTGGGGTTTACTGGCGCTCCGGATCGGTGGGTTGCTGAGTGGGCAGAGACCAGCCGTACTCTGCCCCGCTTCCAGCGCTACCATGGGAGTAGCCTGGTTGGAGCCCAGTTGAGGAAATGTCGTAAGCGGCTCCTCACTCTGGACCTGGGGTTTCTGCTCGAGGGGAAGACAGGCTGTCTCCCCTTTGGATAAACAGCCCTGCTGTAGGTGGACAGGTCCGACCGTCC
Organism: Pelobates fuscus; assembly: GCF_036172605.1. NCBI lineage: Eukaryota > Metazoa > Chordata > Amphibia > Anura > Pelobatidae > Pelobates > Pelobates fuscus. Next base: position 2,434,367 of record NC_086319.1, on the reverse strand, counting down.
CTACCCCCTGTGGTTTGGGCACAGAGACCACGGTCCCATCTGCACCGGTGTGGGGCTTATCATCTCCCCTTGGTGGGCTAGGCTGCTGCTGGGGAGGGGGGGGCCAGGTTCTCCCCTCCCATTAGACGACTCTGCCGCTGGGAAGCAGGACCGACTGTCCGTACTCCTTGTAGCTTGGGCGCAGAGACCATGGTCCCATCTGCGCCAGTGGGGAACTTAGTGTCTCCCCTTGGTGGGCTAAGCTGCCGCTGGGGAGAGGGGGTAACAAGCTCCTCTCCCTTACACACTTTCAGCCGCGGGGGAGGGGAGACATTACTCTCCACTCCCTGCATTACACACTGCCGCTGGGGAGGAAGGACGGCACCTTCCACTCCCTGGGAAACACTGCCACTGGGGAGGAAGGATGGCACCTTCAGCTCCCTGGGGTACACACTGCCGCTGGGAGGAAGGACAACACCTTCAGCTCCCTGGGGTACACACTGCCGCGGGGGAGGAAGGACGGCACCTTCAGCTCCCTGGGGTACACACTGCCGCGGGGGAGGAAGGACGGCACCTTCAGCTCCCTGGGGTACACACTGCCGCTGGGGAGGAAGGACGGCACCTTCAGCTCCCTGGGGTACACACTGCCGCTGGGGAGGAAGGACGGCACCTTCAGTTCCCTGGGGTACACACTGCCGCTGGGAGGAAGGACGGCACCTTCAGCTCCCTGGGATACACCCTGCCGCTGGGGAGGAAGGAGGGCACCTTCAGCTCCCTGGGGTACACACTGCCGCTGGGGAGGAAGGATAAAACCTTCAGCTCCGTGTAACACACACGGCCGCTGGGGATCTGGGCCGACTGCCCAGCATCCCTGTAGGGCCGGTAGAGAGACCTCGGTCCCATCTCCACCTGCCCTCTGTGGGTCTTCCCAGGACCAGTCTATGAGGTCCCTCATTTCGTGGGCTGGTTGGGGAGTAGATGGTACAGACTCCAGGTCTCCTGATGACGGGCTTGGTGGTTGGGGAGGAAGGACGAAACTCAACGCTCCCATTGGTGTACAGTCCACAAGCCCCCTCAGGTTAGAATCAGGCAGGTTTACTGTATCAAATAAAAGGGTATAATCCTGTTCGAACTCCCCCTGCTCTGGTGGTACCTGCAAAGTATAAGATGACTGGCTGGAACTAATCAGGTGCTGGTAATCCTGTTCAAGCTCCCATTCCTGGACGGCCAATTCCATCAAGTCTGGCTCCAGGTCTCCAGCCATAGGGAGATCCAGCATGGCCCCTCTATAGTTAAGAATGTCCCAAAACCGGGATTCTGCTGCACTCCCAAAGTCCGGTTCCACAAAGGCCCCCCATAATAAACCAGGGCCATTGTACTCCTGGCCCTCCGGTTTGTCGAACTTGGCCATTCCGGGGATCCGCTGAACCGCGTACCAACGTAGTGCTTGGTACGCATCATCGAGACCCAGTTCCCTCCATGCCAGTGAATTAAGTTGTATCACTAATTCCTCCTGGGGCTGTTCTCCCAGCATAGGTATCCGTAGGGCCACTCTGGTTTGTAATTGCTGCTCCTTGTTGGGAAGAGGCTCACCTCGCCAACGCTGCACACCCTCCAGGGTTTCTTCCCACATCCCCTGTCGGGCGTCCTCTCTGCATGCCAACCTGGATGCCTCTGCTATCGGCTTATCCAGTGTGGCCAAGATGCTCTGTAATCTCCAGTTAAACTCCTCTTCCACCTGGAGCACTGTCCAGGGACTCGCTGGTTCTATGCCGCTCCATAATAATTCCTGTGTCTCCAGGGTGTTCCTCTCACACCAGGACGCCATCCCACCGCTTGCCACCAATGTAACGGATCAACTGGCACCCCGACTGGGTACCTCCGTTAAAGGATGCTCCTAGCATTTCCTGAGGACTCCAAGCACTCTGGCAGACACCACAATCAGTTCCAGACACTCGACGGCAAAACACAGCTGTTCGGGAGTTTAAGATGGCCGCGCCACGTGTTTGTTTCCCGAATGGCGGCCACCCAGAGGACAAAGACCACACTGCACTGATTGCCAATTACCCGTTTAAGGAGGAAGTAAGTTGACTAACCAGACTGGGAAGCAACTTAAGATGTGTCCCGGGGCGACCAATTAGGGGTTAACCCTTACAAATTTGTATAGATAGAAAAGCAGACCTGGTGGGTCAGAGAGGATAGGACGCCCCCTAGTGAATATCTATATATACATATGTACAAAAGGTAAAATATAACTTTTAATAGTTAATACATAAAAATGCTTAAGGTTGGGACCCGGAAACAGAAATAAAATGATGGTGAAAATAACATACAAAAAATAAATAATAATAAAGAAAAATAACTAGATGGGAGGATATAAATAAATGTGAGAGCGTGCTGGATGGGGATAAAGTAACTTGAGGTGATGTCTCAAGAGTTACTGTATGGAAAAAACACACACCCCCCAAACAGCTGTCTATCTCACAAATACACAGTAAACTCTTAGTTAACTCGTGCTGTGCACCCTCCATATATTTACCACTAACAGTATCCAGTACGGAATCTGATGGGGTAGAAACAGTGGCACACTATAATATGCCTCTAGTGAGGGGAATTGACGCAACAAGAGAGTAGTATTAAGAATGAGTGTATCATATAGTGGAGATCTGTCTAAGGATTGTACTAGTGTATCTAGAATTGATACAGTTGTAGGAGCAATGTCTCTGGGGTTGGGGAACAGGGTTCGGTGAGGAGAGAGCAACCAACACTATTGAGACAGTGCTAAAGGCACTAACCGCCCATATATGCAGTGCTATCTTGGAAGGAAAATCTCTCTATATCCGCCAAACATCCCCCCATCCGCACCCCACTTGAATGGAGATACTGTGACTCTTGGAGATGGCTGCAGGAACAAAATCTCGGTGTTTAGAGAGCGCTCACTAGCTGACATGCGGGGTTACCGAGGACCAGATGTGGACCAGCCAACTTGCTGGACTTGGAGAATGGTTTTAAATTTTGAATTTTAAAACACTTAGTAAATTCCCTCTACACCCTTGTCGCATACAGCACCGGCTCAAAGTACCAATACACCAATTCTGTCCCCTATTCGCCACCCCTCTAAATCGAAGAGAGACTCTGTATCACACTATGAGGATCAATTCCGATTTGCTCAACTTGCTATCTAGTAATCCATTCAAACAGACTCGTAGCATATCCTCCCTATCTGCCTGCCTGACACGTGTTTCGGCGCCAATACAAGCGCCTTCTTCTGAGGCTAAACGAAAAAGAGAGCACGGGAGCCCCTTAAATATCCCTAAAGGTTAAGTCCCGGCTGTGGGCGTGTTTTGGCATTTTTGCGCCCAGACACGCCGGGAGCGGATTAACCCCGCCCCTTAGCTGTGTGTCTATAGCTGATTGGATAGTATTACTGGGACTCACCAGGTCCATTAACCCTTTCAGTGCTCGTGGCAATTAAAGAATCCAGGAGTATGATAAATCCTGATATATATGCACAGAGGGGGCTATTCCCGGTGAACAGTGCCTGTCTAGCAGGTAATAAAGTGTCAGTCGGTATGAAAGTACGGGGCCGGAAAAATACAGTTGCCGGGGGCCATAGGGTAGCCTCCAGTCGTACCGGTCCTCTATTAAGAGACGACTACTAAAGGTCCATGGAGTAATAGTGTTGGGATCCAATCACATGAGGGTCAGTCAGTAGACACAGAGGGGGTTCTGGTGCACAATGAATTATGCACTGGGATATAGGGACCCCGTTGGTAAAACTTAAATAGAACAGTGATGAATGAAAATAAATAAAGTATGCAAAATGAAACAAAATATAATACAATGAAACAAAGTAAATGAAAAAAATGATGAATGAAGTGTAACGAAAGTATAAACAGTCCCTAAAGAAAATATGTACAAATGTAATATAATCATTTTGTTATTAAAAACCTGGTGTGATTATTTCTCAATAAAGGGGGTGAATGTAAATCCCTCATTTAAACCATTGGGGGCCAAGGTTTTAAACCTATAAATCCAATAACACTCTCTTTTGAGTAGAGTGTTGTCCAAGTCTCCACCTCTATGACCTAAAGTCACTCGCTCAATGCCAGCAAACCTAACACCCTTGGGGTCACCAGAGTGTTGGTTTCTGATGTGTCTCGCCACGGGTGTATCCCTCAGGTTTCTCACGGAATGTATATGTTCCATGATTCGCCTTTTAAAGGGGCGAATCGTTTTGCCCACATATTTGAGGCCACATTCGCAGATCAGGAGGTAAACTATACCTTTGGTACTGCAATTGAAAAATTGTTTGACATTGCAGATCACCTGATCGCTTGAGTCCATAAGGTGTTTAGAGTCTTTGTAGATGTAATTGCATGCAACGCATTTGCCACACTTGTAAGTACCCTGTACTGAAAGCCAGTTGTGTCCAGATTTCTTGGAAGATAGATGGCTAGGTACTAGTGTCTCTTTTAAATTTCTACCTCTCCGTGCTGTTAAAGATACGTAGGGGGTGACTGTCCCCTTGAAATTTCAAGGGGACAGTCACCCCCTACGTATCTGGCTGTTCGGTAGTTTCACTCAATATAATGAATGGAGTGATTCTACCGAACAATCAGTGAATGCTGCATACACATATACAATTTAAAAGACAGTACTACTGCAATATGCTACACAGTCTTAAAGGGACATTATCCCAAAAAGTCCCAATATGTCCACGGATGGTCCTTAAAGGCCCAGTAGCAGCAATATAAAATATCACATGCCCAAATATTGCATTCCACAGTACAAATTTACATGGGGCCATAGTCAGCAGGTAAGAGGCGGGCAACCAGGCTTCTCCAGTTCACAGTGGCGAGGTTGGTTCCGCCACAGTGATTTTCGGCATTATTTCAGCATGTAGCAGGAGAGAACAATGCATGTATCAGGAGAGAACAATAGTCTTGCTGCCCTACAGATCCACTCCCAGTCTGATCTGATGTTAAGGTTGGACCTCCTCCACCGCCATGATCCTTTCCAGGTGCTGGGGCTTCTACCCGTGTGCTGTAATGGAGAGGAAAGTATACACTGGCCACTAGAAACACTTCATAAATCTGATCTACAGCCTCAGCTAGCTTCTTCTTAAATACAACCACAGAGTAATTGTACATTGATGGTCAGAATTGCCACTAAATGTCATATTTTTGTCCAATCCACATGCCTCAGTGGGGACTCAGCTGAACTAAATTTTCAAGTCAGTTGTGGTAATGAAGTGGTAAGTGGTAATGAAATGTATTGAGCCTGTGACAGAGGACACCAGATTAAAGACAAGCTATGAATTCAAGCTCTTTATTAAAAAGAGCTTCTGAGAAGACAGGTCAACCACTTGCTTTAATTTACAAATATGTTTGCAGTTGATCTGTATCGGTGCCCGTTTAAAGTGTGAGTGGTGTTTTTACTTGTGTAATAGAACTTTTTATATAACTGTTTTTCCATTTTTATGTTATGAGCATTTTCTCTTCTTCATGGAGTCCTTGCAGGCGATGCTATTATTCATAATATAACAAGAAATGAGTTTCCCTTGCCTTCATACTTCTTCCAATACCAGCACCTTTTAGAGGCACTTATTGAACCATAACCACTTCACTATGATGTAGTTTATCATTTACAGAAATATTGGGAACAAATGAAAAAGTATTTGGTCTCTGATAATATTTTAAATGGTTTGGAATATTAGTGTAGAAGCAGAAGCACCTTCATTGTCACATAGAAACATAGAAACATTGTACAACGCTACGGAATCTGATGGCGCTATATAAATAATAAAATAATAATAAGAAGAAGAATTGTCACAGTAAGTGTGACATAAACATGGAAATCTTCTTAAGTCAATTCGTCAGTAATTTGTGAATGGAGATTCCTAAAATTGGAACACACTGTAAGAAATGTCTATGTAGGCATCATGCCAGCTACATGTAACTACAGTTACAGCAATTCATTGGCTTAGCAGGCTTTCCTTGCACCTGACAAAAAATCCTATAGTATGCACTGTTTGCATTGTAAATGGAAAATTAGCCATTGTGTCATATTTCTGGGAAGGGAGAGGTAAACTCACAGATTAGAGAACCCCTTAGTCTAATGAATATTTTACACCACAATTGTTACCATCTAAGAGTCTGGTTAATAGCTGGCTCAGACCAAATTCTATGCAGATTTTATTTGGTCCGATTGTCATATCCTTTAGATTTTTCTCCCAGAAACTGCGTTCCTGTACATCAGACAACTACTTATAACCAATATGCTACTAACCGTATTTTAAGGTTCAACACCTACAGCAGACACACTATTAACCCTGTCACCTTTCCTGATTAACGGGTTAATAAGAGTATTTTAGAGAGTTCTGTTCTGCTGGGAAACGTAAAGCCTACACGGCGTCTTTCTGACATCTCAGCAGAGATGTGTATCATAAACAGATATGTTAAAAAAACGTCCTTCGTCTAAAATAAGGCAATTTATATGTAAATCGCCCATAAAGCAGAACTGCTGCAAATGCATGAAGCATCCCATTATTGACATTTTCTGTTGTGAAATAGTTAAAATGCTTGATAATTTCCCCTTTATCTCCTCAAATATTTGCTTACCTGCCTTTTATTTCCCATCCCAGCTACATTAAGCCATCGACAGAATAGATTAATATCTTTTATCTAACATTAGATTATTTCGTCGGTTATTCTGCCTTTGCGCAGCTTGCTGTACAGTGAGCGGCGAATATCATACATGCTGAAATTTCACATTAAACTAGAATGTATTATTGATTGCGTGGTAATTTGGTTTCCTGAAAATAAGTGGCATTGGGTTATTCTTTAATATGAATAATAATGTTATATCTCTGTGGACGGGAAATGAGTTGGTCTGTATAAGGATGTGCAATGTTACTTTGTCAAACATTTTCAAATTGCTTGCTTTGTGTGAGCGGATGAGGGAGGTATAGCGAGGCCTTTTCATTAGTTTACAATTGGAGATTTATTAGAATAGAGCTGAAGCGTAAATTTGCCCAGAGTATTGCTTTATTAGAGCTCAGCGAGTCTTTATTGGGCCGCCTCAGAACTCCATAAAACGTTGGGTTTCTCCGTCACAATGGATTGAAGCAATATCACTACTGTGCTAAGACCTTAACAAATTGCTATTAAAATATCTTATCAATTCTCCCTGCCGTTTCTCCTCCTATGTGAGTTTTCTTTACAGAACCACTTTCCTCTTTCAATTCTTGCATTTTGCTTGCCTTTCGTCGGCGGAGGTTACTGGAAAATCATTGTACGGTAGTTATTCGCACATGACAGGATTTCAGCCGTAGTTTGAACCCTGATCCTTAAATTGTCGGCCTGTCCAGTACCAAAAGTAACTTATCTGGCTGCAGAGGATAAAATAAGGGTAAGGGTGGGGGTAAGATTCATAGTAGGGGTACTTGGTTACTGTAAGATTAATCTTATTGTAATCAAATGCTACTGATCTCAATCATATTGTAACCAAATACCCCCACTATCAATTATATCATAACCAAATGCCCCTACTATAAATCATATCACAACCAAATACCACTGCTTTCAATCATATTGTAACCAAATACCCCTACTATCAATCAAATAACCAACTGCCCCTACTATAAATCATATCACAACCAAATACCACTGCTTTCAATCATATTGTAACCAAATACCCCTACTATCAAATAACCAACTGCCCCTACTATAAATCATATCACAACCAAATACCACTGCTTTCAATCATATTGTAACCAAATACCCCTACTATCAAATAACCAACTGCCCCTACTATAAATCATATCATAACCAAATACCACTGCTGTCACGGCTTACCTTGGTGGGAGTCCAGTGCGCAGAGATATGCTCACCCTTGCAATTAAACACAGGCCAAGGTGGTCAGGGAAGAACTCACCTGGCCTGTGAGTCTGTGCACGGGGGCTGTTCAGGATAACCAGGTCGAAGTACAGACAAGGACTAGAGCAGGAGAATCGTCGTGGGTAAGCCAGTGGTCAGAGGATGCCAGAATTCAGGATAAACGAGTAGAGAGCCGAGGTCAGAGGATGCCAGAAGTCAGGGTACAACGAAATAACAATCCAAGGTCAGGAGAACACTGGAACACGGAACAGCAATACTCGAACCAGAGTCAATGAACGGACACTGCCCTTAAGGAGGGGCAGTGTCTTATACCTTGTTAATTAGGTATCAGATTCAGCTGGAGAGTTACTGACAGTTCTGAGCCTTGTGAAGTCTAGCCCCCTAGTGCTGCAGGCAATTCAGGAATAAACAGGAGTTATCCAAAGTCCTGAAATGGCTCAGAGGTAACATAGCAGGATACAGTCCAAAAGAACCACGGTTCAAATCCCCTGTTGGCCACTTCTGGGGTGACCACGGTGGCGATCATGACAACTGCTTTCAATCATATTGTAACTAAATACCCCTACTATCAATCAAATAACCAACTGCCCCTACTATAAATCATATCATAACCAAATACCGCTGCTTTCAATCATATTGTAACCAAATACCCCTACTATCAATCAAATAACCAACTGCCCCTACTATAAATCATATCATAACCAAATACCACTGCTTTCAATCATATTGTAACCAAATACCCCTACTATCAATCCTACTGTAACCAAATACCCCCACTATCAATCATATTGTAACCAAATACCCCTTCTATCAATCCTACTGTAACCAAATACCCCTACTATCAATCATATTGTAACCAAATACCCCTTCTATCAATCCTAGTGTAACCATATACCCCAAACATCAATCATACTGTAACCAAATGCCCCTTCTATCAATCATATTGTAATAGTCTTGCAACCCCTAGTCTTGCATCTTTTAAGAAGTGCCTTAAAACCCATCTCTTTAGGAAAGCTTATGGCCTCCAAGACTAACCTCTACCTCACATACCTGTCTCTTGCTCTCTCCTAAAGGGCAGCCCACCTTATTTGACTGCAAATTCCTGTCCTAATGTGTTTTACACCCCACCTCCTATAGAATGTAAGCTTGATTGAGCAGGGTCCTCTTCAACCTATTGTTCCTGTAAGTTTATTTGTAATTGTCCTATTTATAGTTAACCCCTTAGCGACCGAGGACAGTTCAGGACCGTCATCGGCATTTTTGCGTTGCCGACCAATGACGGTTCTGAACCGTCCTAACGGTGCAATGTACTTACCCGATCACCGTCGTTCCCCCGGCGGCTATCGGCGGTGATCCCGTTGTCGGGAGACTGCCTGCAGCCCAGACAGTCTCCCCATGGCGGATTAGGACCCCTATGGCCATGTGATCGCTCAACAGGGCGACCACATGGTCACAATAGGTGTCCATGTGTCTGCCTGCAGGGGGACTGCCTGTGCTGACAGGCAGTCTCCCTGCTAGTGTAAAATCATAAAAATTAAAGTTAAAGTTAATAAAACATTTTTTAATTATATATGTGTATTTATATATATTATATATAGACATATATTATATCTGTATAATATATGTCTATATATATAATGTCATACCAAGTGTATATATATGTACATATATTAATATAAAATTACACTTATAATTAAATTACACACGTACATATATAATATATATAATAACTATATATATTGTATATAATTATAAAATACATATAATAAGTAAATTAAAAAAATTAAAAATAATACATTTAAAAAAATTACATATCTATATGAAATTTTATTCTAACTGTATTTTGATATTAAAATATATATATTTATATCAAAATACACTTAGAATGAAATTGTATATCTATGTATATATAAATAAATAAAAATACGTAATTTACATTAGTTTATATACAAAATTACATAAATAATTATATAAATATACACGTAGACTTCAAATATATAAATATGCATATATATTTAAATTCTACGTGCGTATTTATGTAATATTTTTACATAATTAAGTAATTTTATTGATTGCAATTTGAGGGACCTGCCTGCCAACCCAGGCCGAAAGTCCAGAGAATTTAATTTGCTATCACTGTATTTTACCCTGTGACGTTCTACGACACCCTAAAACCTGTACATGGGGGGTACTGTTTTACTCGGGAGACTTCGCTGAACACAAATATTAGTGATTCAAAACAGTAAATCATATCACAGCGATGATATTGTCAGTGAAATTGACTTTTTTTTCCGCATTTTTCACACACAAACAGCACTTTTACTGATGATATAATTGTTGTGATACGTTTTCCTGTTTTGAAACACTAATATTTGTGTTCAGGAAAGTCTCCTGAGTATAACAGTACCCCCCATGTACAGGTTTTATAGCGTTTTTGAAAGTTACAGGGTCAAATATATGGGTCAAATATTTTTACATTGAAAATGGCCAGGTTGGTTACGTTGCCTTTGAGAGCATATGGTAGCCCAGGAATGAGAATTACCCCCATGATGGCATACCATTTAATTAGCGTTCAATTTAGTTTTTTACTTTTTTCACACAGAAAACAAACCTGAACGCTAACTTTGGCCAGTGTTTGCGACTAGGTGGCTACTAAAAAAGACTGGACATACCCTATATTGAATACCCTGGGTTGTCTACTTTAAAAAAAATATGTACATGTGGGGTGTTATTCAGAGATTTTTGACAGATAATAGTGTTACAATGTCACTATTGATACATTTGAAACCGCAATATCCTACTTGTACCTATAACCCTATAACTTGGAAAAAAAAAAAAAGCAAAAACGCATGTAAATACTGGGTATTTTAAAACTCAGGACAAAATTTTGAATCTATTTAGCAGGTTTTTTTATTCACTTTTGTAGATGAGTAAAATATTTTTCAAGTAAAAGTCAAAAAAACATGTATTTTAAAAAAAAATCATCATATTTGTTTGTTTTTTTAAATTAAATTACATGAGATTATATAAATAATGGTATGTAAAGAAAGCCTTTTTTGTCCTGAAAAAAACAATATATAATTTGTATGGGAACAGTAAATGAGAGAGCGGAAAATTACAGCTAAACACAAACACCACAAAAGTGTAAAAAGATGCCTGGTCGCAAATGTACAACATCGCAAAAAAAGTCCGGTCCTTAAGGGGTTAAATCCACTCATAATATTGTAAAGCGCTACAGAATCTGTTGGCGCTATATAAAAGGGCAATAATAATAATAATAATAATAATAATAATAATAATAATAAACACCAATACTACAAGGTGTCACGATTCACTTTGCAGAAAATAAATATGCAGTGATTGGTGCCAATGATGCATTAAGACGGCTTTACAGATCCTACAGACTAATTGCATTTATTGTCAGTCTTAATTAAAATAGATTAGTGTCAGCAAACAATGAATTGGCACTTTTTAAATCAGGCGAAAGAACAATAAATGAAATATATCCCAACGATGGTCAGTCTGTGAATCGTAAGCAAATCTCGAGGGCCAATATTCTAATAGAACTTACTCCTGCCATCACTTACTAACGTGAGAATTGTAAGGAATCCAAATAGAATTTCAAATTTAAAGTGACAATCTAAGAACCAAAACAACTTTGGGTTAATAACGTGGTTTTGATGTATAGACGATGCTCCTGCCGAAATAGTTACTTAAAATGTCTACCTTTTCCTGGTCTTCATTAACCAGCACCTCCATCCCGGTTTTCAGTGTACCTACACCTTCATTTTCTGTACTTTAAAAAAAAAAAAATGGAGGTTAGTTTTGCATTCTTTGGCTACCATTTTTTGCAAGCATTATTGGCTTCCTTATGTCTTATATAAAAGGCCTCTGTCTAAATAAAGGCTTTATAAAATGCCCTTTTTATTATTAATTTCTTGCTTCACTTTCCCACTAAGCCACATTGGTTTCAATTTGTTTATTGTATATTTATTTCCCAATGGTACATACTGACAAATGTACCTTTCTAATATTTGTTTTAATATATTTAATTAATTTATCCTCAGTGTTTTTTTCACTAAAGAGTTTATGCCAGTCAATATATTGTAAAGCATCCCTTTACTTATAGAAATTGGCCTTTTTAAAATTATATGTTTTGGTATACCCTTATGTGTGTTTGTGTTTTTTTGAGTTTATTTCAAAGGACACCATATTGTGATCACTATTTCCCAAGTGCTCACCAACTTGAATGTTGGTCAAAAGATCAACGTTGTTTGTTAAAACCAGGTAACCAGGTCCAGACAAGCGTCCATTCTAGTTGGTGCTTGTACCAGTTGGGACATGAAGGTGTCATTTAACAGGTTTAAAAACCTAATTCCCTTTGCTGAGCTACTAGTCCCTCTGTCCCAATTTATGTCCGGGTAATTCAAATCTCCAATAATTAAAGTGTTACCCAGATTTGCAACTTTCTCAGTTTGCTCAAACAGCTGTTTGTAACGGATCGCCTGGCACCCCGACTTGGTACCTCCGTTAATGGATGCTCCTAGTGCTTCCTGAGGACTCCAAGCACTCTGGCAGACACCACAATCACCGAATCCGAGAAACCTTTTAAATTCTCCCAAGCATATGAATGCTGTAGACCATTGAATAGGAACCATACGAATAGGCTTGTACTCCTAGCAGTCAACTGGAACAGCATGCAATCAATCCTTCCCCCAATAATGAGACGACACATCACTTTGAGGGTAAAACAGGAACTCTGGACTGGCTCATCCAGCCCGGCTTTTATTCACAAACAGGTACATACAGGACACTCCCAGGGGGAGGATGAAATTGACCAATCACATGGATGTACCTCCCACACCTTTCCTCCCCTTAGATTAACACTTAATCCAATTATACAGTACACACTTTTCCCCAATTCCTGGATGTACCCCAAATACATATGATACACCCCTAAAACAGGTATCCCCTGATAGCCCTGATCTGGGTGAGCAACATACTCAAAAATCACCCAGATCGGACCAGGGGTTCGGGAGTTATGAGCAGGCAAAGTTTTGACCGACCGCATGGGTAAAGTATCCGAAAACAGTTCCATGCATTTTGGCCCTGCGGTCGGTCACAAACAAGGGAATGAAAACAGGCGAATTGCCTGTGTTATAGAGCCTGGAGAGGGTTTGAATGAATTCCCTTGTTTGAGGGGTTCTTTCTACCGAACGGCGGGCCATTCGGTAGTTTCTATACGAAATCCTGGAAGTCTGGAGGTCTCAGCGGTGTTTGCCTAGTCGAGTGTCCGATTTTAGTTCCAGACGCTCGACGGCAAAACACCGCTGTTCGGTAGTTTAAGATGGCCGCCGCCACGTGTTCGGCTCCCGAATGGCGGCCACCCAGAGGACACAGACCACACTGCACTGATTGCCAATTACCTGTTTGCAACATTGTTGCAAACGGTAATTGGAGGCACACTCATTCCTGGGTGGTCTGGTTGTTCGGTAGTTTCACTCAATATACTGAATGGAGTGGTTCTACCGAACAATCAGATGAATGCTGCATACAAATCACCCAGGATAAACTTAACACAAATACATATATAATATTACAGGCAGTACACTCGAATATGCTTCACAGTCTTAAAGGGACAGTAGTCCCAAAAGTCCCAATATGTCCATAGATGCTGTTAAAAGGGCCAGTAGCAGCAATATACAGTACAATATGCCCCAAATAACCCAGGGGCCATAGTCAGTAGGTAGGAGGCTAGCAAACAGGCTTCTCCAGGGCCCAGTGGCGAGGTTGGTTTCGCCACACTGTTGTTCTACATCAATAGTAATGTTAGCTGATTTATAACATCCCAACCAATAATTGATTTACCTTTGTTTGCCCCAAGCAGATATTTACCCATAAACCTTCCACATGTTCCTCATCACATTCCACTTGCTTCAGATTTGGCTTTAACTCATGGTTGACATACAAACATACCCCACCACCCTTCTTGTTTGTCCTATCCTTCCTAAATAAAGTGTACCTGTGGCGAAACCAACCTCGCCACTGGGCCCTGGAGAAGCCTGTTTGCTAGCCTCCTACCTGCTGACTATGGCCCCTGGGTTATTTGGGGCATATTGTACTGTATATTGCTGCTACTGGCCCTTTTAACAGCATCTATGGACATATTGGGAGTTTTGGGACTACTGTCCCTTTAAGACTGTGATACATACTCTAGTGTACTGCCTGTAATATTATATGTGTATTAAGTTTAACCTGGGATATGTATGCAGCATTCATCTGATTGTTCGGTAGAATCACTCCATTTATTATATTGAGTGAAACTACCGAACAACCAGACCACCCAGGAATAAGTGTGCCTCCAATTACCGTTTGCAACAATGTTGCAAACGGGTAATTGGCAATCAGTGTAATGTATTCTTTGTCCTCTGGGTGGCCGCCATTCGGGAAACAAACACGTGGCGGCGGCCATCTTAAACTACCGAACAGCGGTGTTTTGCCGTCGAGTGTCTGGAACTAAAATCGGACACTTGACTAGGCAAACACCGCTGAGACCTCCAGACTTCCAGGATTTCGTATAGAAACTACCGAATGGCCCGCCGTTCGGTAGAAAGAACCCCATAAACAAGGGAATTCATTCAAACCCTCTCCAGGCTCTATAACACAGGCAATTCGTCTGTTTTCATTCCCTTGTTTGTGACCGACCGCAGGGCCAAAATGCATGGAACTGTTTTCGGATACTTTACCCATGCGGTCGGTCAAATCTATGGAACCCCATATCTCACGAACCATTCATCCGAATTACTTGAATTTTGGATATGTTGTCCCCCTGAATAAGGGCTATCCAGCGATGCTGGATTTAAAGGTGTACCCCCGGGTTTTGGGGTACATCCAGAACTTGGCTGAAAAAGTGTACCGGATAATTGAGTTTAATGTTATCTGAGGGGAGGGGATGTGTGGGCTGAACCATGTATGTGATTGGTTATTTTATGCCTCCCCCTGGGTGTGGCCTGTATGTGGATTAGTGTAATAAAAGCCAGGCTGGATGAGCCAGTCCAGAGTTCCTGTTTTACCCTCAAAGTGATGTGTCGTCTCATTATTGGGGGAAGGATTTATTGCATGCTGTTCCAGTTGACTGCTAGGAGTACAAGCCTATTCGTATGGATCCTATTCAATGGTCTACAGCATTCATATGCTCGGGAGAATTTAAAGGTTTCTCGGATTCGGTGATTGTGGTGTCTGCCAGAGTGCTTGGAGTCCTCAGGAAACGCTAGGAGCATCCATTAACGGAGGTACCAAGTCGGGGTGCCAGGTGATCCGTTACATTGGTGGCAAGCGGTGGGATGGCGTCCTAGTGTGAGGTAAAGCAGCTCGGAGACACAGTTCGTTTGGATTTACAAATTGAGGGCAACGCTAGCAGTCGTGCAGTGCCCCTGGGAGCAGACAAGTATGGAAGGTTCTGGCTCTGGAGATGATTGGCTGGCCGAGGTGAGGCAGCGAGTGGCTGAGTATGGGGATGATATACCCATGGAGACACGCCGGGTGATCTGGAACCAGGTCATGGCCGAGCGAAACACAAGGCTGGACCGAGATTTCCGGTTGGCAAAAGAGAGGAAGTATGCTCAGCAGCAGGAGCGTTACAGCAGCCGGGTAGAGGCTGCATCCGAGGAGGTTAGCCGTCTTTCCCTGAGGCGGCGGGAGGAACCCGAAGTGGGGGTCCTCATAGACTGGTCCTGTGAGGAACCACAACAGGCAGGTAGAGATGGGACCAAGGTCACTCCACCGGGATGCTGGGCAGCCGGCCCAGATCCACAGCAGCAGCCAGAGTTGCCAGGTGGGGAAGCAGGTGGCCCTTACTCACAAATGTTGAGGGGCCTCACGGATTGGTCCTGGGAAGACCCACCGATGGCAGGTGGAGATGGGACTGCGGTCTCTCTACCGGCCCTACAGGGATGCTGGGCAGTCGGCCCAGATCCCCAGCGGCAGTGTGCGTTACAGGGAGCTGAAGGTGCCGTTATTGCTCCCCAGCGGCAGTCTACGGTGCAGGGAGAGGAGCCTGTTATCCCCTCTCCCCAGCGGTTGAAGGTGTGTAAGGGAGAGGAGTTTGTTATTCCCTCTCCCCAGCGGCAGCACAGCTCACCAAGGGGAGACAGTAAGCCCCTCACCAGCGCAGATGGGACCGTGGTCTCTGCGCCCTGCCTACAGGGAGTACAGAGGGTCAGCCCTGCTCCCCAGCTGCTGAAAGTGTGTAAGGGAGAGGAGTTTGTTATTCCCTCTCCCCAGCGGCAGCACAGCTCACCAAGGGGAGACAGTAAGCACCACACCAGCGCAGATGGGACCGTGGTCTCTGCGCCCAAGCTACAGGGAGCTGAAGGGGCCGTCCTCCCTCCCCAGCGGCAGTGTGATTTGTTGGGAATTGGGAGCCCAGTCTCCATTCCCCAGCGGCAGGCTGAGTTACAGGGGGCAGAGGTAGTTGGTCCTACCCCCCAGCAGCAGAGTGATATGCCGGGAAGGCAGTGTGAAGTGCAGGGAGAGGAGAGCAGCGTCCTCCCTCCCCAGCGGAAGGCTGAGTTACAGGGGGCAGAGGTAGTTGGTCCTAGCCCCCAGCAGCAGCGTGATTTTTTGGGAATAGAGAGCCCAGTCTCTATTCCCCAGCAGCAGGACACTGAATTGGGAGGAGAGACAGTCGGTCTCCCTCCACAAAGACTGAAAGTAGGCATGGGAGAGGAGATTGTTACCTCCTCTCCCCAGCGGCAGATCATCAATGGGCAGAGTGTTCTAATGGGAGAGGAGATTGTTACCACCTCTCCCCAGCGGCAGATCATCAATGGGCAGAGTGTTCTAATGGGAGAGGAGCTGGTTACCACCTCTCCCCAGCGGCAGCTTAATATACCAGGGGGAGACTGTAAGCCCCACACCTGTGCAGATGGGACCGTGGTCTCTGCACTTCCAGCACAGGGGGTAGGGACGGTCGGTCCTGCCCCCCCACAACAGGGCTGTTTAGCCAAAGGGGAGACAGTCTGTCTCCAGCAGCAGAGCTGTGTAACTCAAGGGGAGACAGTCGGTCTCCAGCAGCAGAGCTGCGCAGCTAAAGGGGAGGCAGTCGGTCTCCAGCAAGGCTCCAACCAGACTACTCCCGGGGTAGTGCTGGCACCAGGGCAGAGTACCGCTGGGCTCTGCCCACTCAGCAACCCACCAAAACAGCCTACCAGTCCCCCACACAGCCATGGTGAGGCACCTGGACCTGGACAAATTTTTCTCTTACTCAGGTGTAGTAACCATTTATTGTGGGTGGGCTGTACTGCTGTTTCTGTTTTGTGGGTGGGCTGCTGGACTAACAAGGGCACTGACCGGCAAGAGGTCAGGTACCCTGTTAGTCTGTTTGGAAAAGGGGAGAAATGTGGCGAAACCAACCTCGCCACTGGGCCCTGGAGAAGCCTGTTTGCTAGCCTCCTACCTGCTGACTATGGCCCCTGGGTTATTTGGGGCATATTGTACTGTATATTGCTGCTACTGGCCCTTTTAACAGCATCTATGGACATATTGGGAGTTTTGGGACTACTGTCCCTTTAAGACTGTGATACATACTCTAGTGTACTGCCTGTAATATTATATGTGTATTAAGTTTAACCTGGGATATGTATGCAGCATTCATCTGATTGTTCGGTAGAATCACTCCATTTATTATATTGAGTGAAACTACCGAACAACCAGACCACCCAGGAATAAGTGTGCCTCCAATTACAGTTTGCAACAATGTTGCAAACGGGTAATTGGCAATCAGTGTAATGTATTCTTTGTCCTCTGGGTGGCCGCCATTCGGGAAACAAACACGTGGCGGCGGCCATCTTAAACTACCGAACAGCGGTGTTTTGCCGTCGAGTGTCTGGAACTAAAATCGGACACTTGACTAGGCAAACAGCGCTGAGACCTCCATACTTCCAGAAATTCGTATGGAAACTACCGAATGACCAGCCGTTCGGTAGAAAGAGCCCCATAAACAAGGGAATTCATTCAAACCCTCTCCAGGCTCTATAACACAGGCAATTCGCCTGTTTTCATTCCCTTGTTTGTGACCGACCGCAGGGCCAAAATGCATGGAACTGTTTTCGGATACTTTACCCATGCGGTCGGTCAAATCTTTGGAACCCCATATCTCACGAACCATTCATCCGAAGTACTTGAATTTTGGATATGTTGTCCCCCTGAATAAGGGCTATCCAGCGATGCTGGATTTAAAGGTGTACCCCCGGGTTTTGGGGTACATCCAGAACTTGGCTGAAAAAGTGTACCGGATAATTGAGTTTAATGTTATCTGAGGGGAGGGGATGTGTGGGCTGAACCATGTATGTGATGTGGTTATTTTATGCCTCCCCCTGGGTGTGGCCTGTATGTGGATTAGTGTAATAAAAGCCAGGCTGGATGTGCCAGTCCAGAGTTCCTGTTTTACCCTCAAAGTGATGTGTCGTCTCATTATTGGGGGAAGGATTTATTGCATGCTGTTCCAGTTGACTGCTAGGAGTACAAGCCTATTCGTATGGATCCTATTCAATGGTCTACAGCATTCATATGCTCGGGAGAATTTAAAGGTTTCTCGGATTCGGTGATTGTGGTGTCTGCCAGAGTGCTTGGAGTCCTCAGGAAACGCTAGGAGCATCCATTAACGGAGGTACCAAGTCGGGGTGCCAGGTGATCCGTTACAGTACCCATTTAAGTTAACTGCCTAGTCATGCGTATCATCCCACCATGTTTTAGTTATGCCTATTGTTACGATTGCCTCCAGTCTAGCAGGAGGTTGGATCGCTTGGATGTCCTGGTTCCCGAAGTCAGAGAGGCGAACGATGCTCCAGTCGGTAGAAACCTGCAAGTGTAGATCTCCTACTAGCTATAGCAAAGCTAGGATTCCCGGATCCCTACAACACGAGTCGAGGCTACGAGTTGAGGGTAAAAAATGAACTGACTTTACTGGCATGTAAGCATGGCAATTTATGCAAGTCCCCAGGTCCCCAGTCCCCAAAACCCACGCTTATTTTACATACAGAAAACAGAATAAAAATACATAACTCCAACAGTTTAATAACTATTTCGGTACTTTCACCACTCATTGTACAGCTCCAGTTCGTGTGTATTAGTTAAACGAATAGCGACTCAAACGCACAAACCCGCTCAGTGGCGTACACATGACCCATGGGGCCCCGGTGCGAAAATTGATCCGTGGGCCCCCCCCAACCCCCCGCGCTTACTCTGGCGGACCGGGGCCGGCGGGCACCTGGTCGCAGGGGTTGCAGGGCTGCGAACCCTGCGACCGCGGTATGTACGCCAGTGCATACAGATGCACACACTTAAAGGACCACTACAGACACCCAGATCACATCAGCTCAATGAAGTGGTCTGGGTGTCAGGTCCCTCTGGTTTTAACCCTGCAGCTGAAAACATGCAGTTTCAGAGAAACTGCTATGTTTCACTGAGGGTTAATCCAGCCTCTAGTGGCTGTCTCACTGACAGTCGCTAGAGGTGCTTCCGCGATTCTAAGACACTGAACGTCCATAGAAAAGCATTGAGTAATGCTTTCCTATGGGCGGTTTGAATGCGTGCGTGGCTCTTGCCGCGCATGCGCATTCGGAGCTGAGAGGCGGAGGGTTCCCCTGCGCCAAGGGAGTCCGGCGCTGGAGAAAGGTAAGAGCTGAAGACACACACACACTCTCACGAACAGACGCATACACACTAGCTAACAGACACACACATTTACTGACAGAGACACACTCAGCGACAGACATACATACACACTCACTTACAAAACATACACTCTCACTGACAAACACACACTCACTAACAGACATCAAACAGACTCACTAACACACACACAAACACACTCAGTAACAGACACACACAGTAACACAATCACTGACACTCACTAGCAGACACACACTCACTCACTGACACTAGCAGACACACACACACAGTAACACACTCACTGACACTCACTAGCAGACACAAACACTAACACACACACTCACACACACACACACACACACACACTAACACACACACACTAACGTTTTTTTGTATTTAATCCCCCCAGCCTCCTTACCTTTTGGAGTGCTGAGGGGATTCCCTGGGGTCCAGTGGTGCTGCTGGGCTCCTGGGGGTGCGGTCACCCGGCGGGCAGTCAGGCTGGCGGGCGCGCGAGGGAGCACTCTCCCCTGAGTGCTTCCTCTTCAGCTCCCTCGCGCGCCGCGTACTGATACCGGCGCCGGAAGATGACGTCATCTTCCGGCACCGGCATCCCTACGCGGTGCGCGAGGGAGCTGAAGAGGAAGCACTCAGGGGAGAGTGCTCCCTCGCGCGCCCGCAGGACCGGCCAGCCGGGTGGCAGCAGGGCCAGCCTCGGGGGGGCCCGGAGGTGGCCGGCTCTAGGGCCCCCCAGGAGAAGAGGCTGGCCCAGTGGCTACATACCGGGTCGCAGGGGCGGCCGGGCCCCCTGGTGGGCCGGGCCCGGTCACAGCCGCGACCCCTGTATGTACGCCACTGAACCCGCTGCTGTATTTCGTCGAGGGAAAGTCTGTTCGTGTGTTTGGGGTCGCACACTGAAAATGGCGGCCATGTTTTCAGGGGCAACAATAGGCAGTGGGACCTCGGCATCAACTCGTGGAACTAATAACGGCCAGAGTTGTGCCCGAATTCCTGCTCTCTGGCTGGATGTTGTCGCCGTTCGAGATACGAATTTAGCCCGCCGTGAAGGGGCACTTAACGCAATATTCCACATTCTAATTGAGGCCACACACCAGATTGAAGGTGGTCCCCGTTCGTGCCTCTTTCGTTAGTTTAACCATCGGTAGGTAAGGCATGAACGGATATATACTGGGGCCGTCAATTAGCCTGCGGTTAACCGCAAACCGCAACCCCTGGGTGATCAATTAGTGGCACACGCTCTCAGCCGGGTGGTCAACTGTTCAGTAGTTTGAGAGGTGACTGGGGTTAAGTGGCGGCACACGCCAGGAGCCGCGTGGTCGGTTGTTCGTTTGAAGAACTGGGGAATATATATTCCATTCGGGAGAGGGTGCAGTATTCAAGTACCGAAGTCATAAGATACAAAATAGTCAGTATAATCCTGGTTGGTAACAGTCTTGTAACACCTATTATATCATATTGTTAAGTGTATGCTATTGCCTTATTTTGTTATTTAGGCTCCTTGCATTATTAAGCATACATTTAATATTATCATGAGTCTTTGTACTTTTTGTGAATTTTCTATCAGCATTACATACCTCCTCTGTTCTGAGCTTGCTCCTTCCCCATCTCCACCCCCTTTCTATCCTATCTCCATTTTCTAGATTGCTATTACCCACCCCCCACTACTAGTTTAATATCTCCTCCAATCTTCTAGCCATCCTATCCCGAAGCACAGCAGACCCTCTCCCATTTAGGTGCAATCCAGCATGGCTATAACGATTGTACCTGGCCCAAAACCCTATTTCCTGCACCATGAGTTCAGCTACGCGTTGACCTCTCTAATCTCCCACTGCCTTTCTGCTGTAGCACGTGGCACAGGTAATATCTCAGAAAATACTACTAATTCCATGAATTCATTATGGTCAAAAGTCCTTTTCCCCGGCATTGTGGCAGAGTTATACCAGGTAGTAAATAGCATTGTGGTGTGGATAGCATGAATGGTGGTTTTAATTCACTTTGTTATTTAAATTTGAATTAATATATTTTCCTCAAACAAACGAATTTCATCAAATATAATAAACAATTATTTAAGAAATGAGAAATTGCAACATGTATTTAATAAATATTCTCATCTATCTCTCTGTTAATGTGTATCGTCTCTCCTTGTCTAGTTTCCTAGATAGACTTTGTCCATATCTTTTAATTTCTGCTTTTTTCTCTAAATGTCTCTTTTAGTGGAGAAAACTAATGAAATTTCACGGTGCTCTGAAGTAGCTGCGTTTTCCTGATCACGGCGAGATTGTGTTATTGACCAAATGTCAGACACGCAGCGATACAGTGATTGAATAAAAGTTTATACGTAACCGCAGCCAGCATCAGCTTCGCCACGAGAAACCCCAGTCATTCTTCATGCTGGCCGTAAACATATAGGGGATCGGTAGTATTTCTTCAAAATATAATAAATATTATCAGTGTCTTACTCTATATTATATTTAGTTAATTTTAATGTATATCGTGCTCTGAGCATCTTTTAATGAGGGCAAAATAATTGATTCTCTGAAAACGTTCATGATTTTTTAAAGCATTTTGCTTTCATGTTTGAACAAAACTTACCATCTGTGGCGAAACCAACCTCGCCACTGGGCATTGGAGAGGCCTGGCTGCCCGCCTCCTACCTGCTGACTATGGCCCCTGGTAAAGTTGTACTTTTGAATGCAATATTTGGGCATATTGTATTTTATTGTGCGGCTACTGGCCCTTTAAGCACAGTGAATGGACTTTTATTGTACTGTGCTGGCCTTTTAAAAACAGTGTATGGACATACTGAAACTTTTTGGACACTTCCTCTTCCCCTCCCCCGGATCCATTGTTCTCCAGCAGGGTGTTGTCCCAGGGACAAGGAAAAGCCATGCTTGCAAGTGAAAACAAAGGACTTCGACCTAACCGTTAAACCCCTGAACCTATTCAAGTGAATTTTGGATATGTTTGTCCCCAAGTTATACTGGTTAAAATAATATAAGTTTTATGTATGTACGATGTTAACTCACCAAGTTATAAAAATGTATAAAAAGTGTAACTTTTCAGCTTGGAGATAATTGAGTAGATACAGTAATTGACTCAATTATCTCCTAAGCAGAGGGGAGGAATATGCTGGGTGTGTTTCTATTGTCCCATTGTGTCTGATTGGCTGCTGTACTTGCATTGTATGTGTTGTAATGTGTTTATTGGTTGTTCTGCAAAACCCTCTGAGCAGCACTATGTTTTGTGGATTGTGAATAAAAGCCAGGCTGGATGTCCCAGTCCAGAGTTCCTGTTTTAACCTCAAAGTGATGTGTCGTCTCATTATTGGGGGAAGGATTTATTGTATGCTGTTCCAGTTGACTGCTAGGGGTACAAGCCTATTCGTATGGTTCCTATTCAATGGTCTACAGCATTCATACGCTTGGGAGAATTTAAAGGTTTCTTGGATTCGGTGATTATGGTGTCTGCCAGAGTGCTTGGAGTCCTCAGGAAGCACTAGGAGCATCCATTAACGGAGGTACCAAGTCGGGGTGCCAGGTGATCCGTTACATTGGTGGCAAGCGGTGGGATGGCGTCCTAGTGTGAGGTAAAGCAGCTCAGAGACACTGTTTGGATTTACAAATTGAGGGCAACGCTAGCAGTCGTGCAGCGCCCCTGGGAGCAGACAAGTATGGAAGGTTCTGGCTCTGGAGATGATTGGCTGGCCGAGGTGAGGCAGCGAGTGGCCGAGTATGGGGATGATATACCCATGGAGACACGCCGGGTGATCTGGAACCAGGTCATGGCTGAGCGAAACACAAGGCTGGACCGAGAATTCCGGTTGGCAAAAGAGAGGAAGTATGCTCAGCAGCAGGAGCGGTACAGCAGCCGAGTAGAGGCTGCATCCGAGGAGGTTAGCCGTCTTTCCCTGAGGCGGCGGGAGGAACCCGAAGTGGGGGTCCTCATAGACTGGTCCTGTGAGGAACCACAACAGGCAGGTAGAGATGGGACCAAGGTCTCTCCACCGGGCCCTTACTCACAAATGTTGCGGGGCCTCACGGATTGGTCCTGGGAAGACCCACAGATGGCAGGTGGAGATGGGACTGCGGTCTCTCTACCGGCCCTACAGGGATGCTGGGCAGTCGGCCCAGATCCCCAGCGGCAGTGTGCGTTACAGGGAGCTGAAGGTGCCGTTCTTGCTCCCCAGCGGCATTCTACGGTGCAGGGAGAGGAGCCTGTTATCCCCTCTCCCCAGCGGCTGAAGGTGTGTAAGGGAGAGGAGTTTGTTATTCCCTCTCCCCAGCGGCAGCGCAGCTCACCAAGGGGAGACAGTAAACCCCTCACCAGCGCAGATGGGACCGTGGTCTCTGCGCCCTGCCTACAGGGAGTACAGAGGGTCAGCCCTGCTCCCCAGCGGCTGAAAGTGTGTAAGGGAGAGGAGTTTGTTACCCCCTCTCCCCAGCGGCAGCTTAGCACACCAAGGGGAGACAGTAAGCCCCACACCAGCGCAGATGGGACCGTGGTCTCTGCGCCCAAGTTACAGGGAGCTGAAGGGGCCGTCCTCCCTCCCCAGCGGCAGTGTGATTTGTTGGGGATTGGGAGCCCAGTCTCCATTCCCCAGCGGCAGAGTATCCAGCAGGGAATGGAGAGCCCAGCCCCCTTTTCCCCACAGCAGGACTCTGTGCTGGGAGGAGAGACAGTCGGTCTCCCTCCGCAGAGACGGGAAGTATGCATGGGAGAGGAGATTGTTACCACCTCTCCCCAGCGGCGGATCATTAATGTACAGGGAATAGAGAGCCCAGTCTCCATTCCCCAGCGGCAGAGTGTTCTAATGGGAGAGGAGATTGTTACCACCTCTCCCCAGCGGCGGATCATCAATGGGCAGAGTGTTCTAATGGGAGAGGAGCTGGTTACCACCTCTCCCCAGCGGCAGCTTAATGTACCAGGGGGAGACTGTAAGCCCCACACCTGTGCAGATGGGACCGTGGTCTCTGCACTTCCAGCACAGGGGGTAGGGACAGTCGGTCCTGCCCCCCCACAACAGGGCTGTTTAGCCAAAGGGGAGACAGTCTGTCTCCAGCAGCAGAGCTGTGTAACTAAAGGGGAGACAGTCGGTCTCCAGCAGCAGAGTTGTGTAACTCAAGGGGAGACAGTCGGTCTCCAGCAGCAGAGCTGCGCAGCTAAAGGGGAGACAGTCGGTCTCCAGCAACCAGGCTCCAACCAGACTACTCCTGTAGTAGTGCTGGCACCAGGGCAGAGTACCGCTGGTCTCTGCCCACTCAGCAACCCACCAAAACAGCCTACCAGTCCCCCACACAGCCGGGGTGAGGCACCTGGACCTGGACAAGTTTTTCCATTACTCAGGTGTAGTAACCATTCATTGTGGGTGGACTGTACTGCTGTTTCTGTTTTGTGGGTGGGCTGCTGGACTAACAAGGGCACTGACCGGCAAGAGGTCAGGTACCCTGTTAGTATGTTTGGAAAAGGGGAGAAATGTGGCGAAACCAACCTCGCCACTGGGCATTGGAGAGGCCTGGCTGCCCGCCTCCTACCTGCTGACTATGGCCCCTGGTAAAGTTGTACTTTTGAATGCAATATTTGGGCATATTGTATTTTATTGTGCGGCTACTGGCCCTTTAAGCACAGTGAATGGACTTTTATTGTACTGTGCTGGCCTTTTAAAAACAGTGTATGGACATACTGAAACTTTTTGGACACTTCCTCTTCCCCTCCCCCGGATCCATTGTTCTCCAGCAGGGTGTTGTCCCAGGGACAAGGAAAAGCCATGCTTGCAAGTGAAAACAAAGGACTTCGACCTAACCGTTAAACCCCTGAACCTATTCAAGTGAATTTTGGATATGTTTGTCCCCAAGTTATACTGGTTAAAATAATATAAGTTTTATGTATGTACGATGTTAACTCACCAAGTTATAAAAATGTATAAAAAGTGTAACTTTTCAGCTTGGAGATAATTGAGTAGATACAGTAATTGACTCAATTATCTCCTAAGCAGAGGGGAGGAATATGCTGGGTGTGTTTCTATTGTCCCATTGTGTCTGATTGGCTGCTGTACTTGCATTGTATGTGTTGTAATGTGTTTATTGGTTGTTCTGCAAAACCCTCTGAGCAGCACTATGTTTTGTGGATTGTGAATAAAAGCCAGGCTGGATGTCCCAGTCCAGAGTTCCTGTTTTAACCTCAAAGTGATGTGTCGTCTCATTATTGGGGGAAGGATTTATTGTATGCTGTTCCAGTTGACTGCTAGGGGTACAAGCCTATTCGTATGGTTCCTATTCAATGGTCTACAGCATTCATACGCTTGGGAGAATTTAAAGGTTTCTTGGATTCGGTGATTATGGTGTCTGCCAGAGTGCTTGGAGTCCTCAGGAAGCACTAGGAGCATCCATTAACGGAGGTACCAAGTCGGGGTGCCAGGTGATCCGTTACACCATCCAACCCAAAACCTTCTCCCACAAATTGACACAAAACCGCTGAATAAGAGGAAAAGAACTTGTCCACAACCTTATTACTTAAACCAATAGAAACCATTAACCATTCTTGGTGTAAAACCACTGCCAGCTGGAGGGCACTGGCTGGTGGGCACTGGTTGGAGGACACAGACAGGAGGGCTCTTGTTGGAGGGCACAGGTTGGAGGACACCGGCAGGAGGGCACCGGCTGGAGGGAACTGATTAGAGGGCACCGGCAGGAGAAAACTGGCAGGGGGACACTGGCAGGTGGGGCTAATTGCAAAAATAACTCCCCCCAAGTAATTATGAGTCTCCATGCCCATGGTCACCCCTCAGTAAACAAATAACCTACTTTAGTCTGCTCCATTTCCTGTGTCAAAGAACGTTTTCCCACAATACTCACCTTCCTCTCTGTTTTTACATTGCTTCCTTTCGCCATTCCCGAATGCCCTGTCACTTAGACTGGGGTGCCGACAAATTCACCGAATTTCATTCGATCTTTAAGTGTGATAAACATATATATTATAGAATCTAGAAAAGCAAGAAGAGAGAAAAAAAAAACAAAAAAAACATAATTTTAAAAAAATGACAGATTCCAGAATCATTATTTGGGCATTGGGGGGATAGAGTGTTGTTAAAATACAAAGTAAACTTTTTTTTCCTCATTCTGATTTCCCTTTTAAAATCTCCCCCTCCTCCATTATTTTTAACCTGTTTTAATCACAGAAAAACAGACCTTGTGAATTTGGTCATGAGTTGTATTAAAATGAAGAGAGACTGTATGTTTCTAAGCTTTTTTATATTTCTGATAGTGTTAGATATTCTTATGTTAAGACATCTAGCAGTTCTACCTATTTATAAAAGGCCACATTGGCCCTTTAAGATAACACACTTTGAATAGCAGGTGTGTACATCTTTAATAGTATGTTTTATATTTATATAATCTTTCAGGTATATTATGTGTCTCTTAATATTTTTGGTTTAAAAATGTCTGCAAATGTAAAATCTGCTAGAATTATTCTTATTGGTTGTTGGATGAAAAGGAATGGTTAAATTGATCTGGTAGGAGAAATATTGTAATTGTCTGTTGCAATATTAAAGGTATTGTTCCTGTGAGAATTGTAGCCAGCAGTGAATGAGTTAACTCAGTGTGATTTAAACTGGCTGTGAAAAGGGCTGTGTTCGGAAATGTCTAGATAATTTCAAAGAAAGTGTCCTGTCGTAAAATATTGTTATGTTGCTGTCTGAAATTGTGACAAAATTGTTGCCATATTGTATACATATGTTGTACTTAAATATTCACTGATAATTGTCATGCATGTTACATATTATTCATTATTTTCACAATAAATTATATTTTTATAATTAGTTTGTAAATAATGTGTGAAATACAAATTATCTAATAAAACATACTCTGGGGTCTATAAGAGTTAAAATAGTGGGTAGCTCTTCACTTTAAATCAATCAAGGGGAACAGTGGCAATATATAAATTTTTGATATAATAAAAATTATTAAATACATTTTTGATAATTTTTAAGAAATATATTTTTTTATATTTATCACCCCATAAATATCCTCACACACTACAGATTGAAATGTTTTAGATTTTTTTCATTGACTTGAATGTTTTCAAAAGAAAGAGGAGAAGTAAATGGATGAATGAAGCTAGTTACATATATTTAAAAGTAATATCTGAATTCTTTCCCAAAGGGATGATTTCAGACGAAATGAGAATCTTTGAAACAATGGTGATAAAAGACATAAGAAAAAAAACTTCTCACAGTGAAAATAAAGCTTTAGAAGATATGCAGATTTATGAAAAATAAGAACATGACCATCAAACCAATGGAAAAAAGGGGAGGACTAGTTGTTTTAGCAACAAATAAAAAGATAAAAGAAGCCGAATGGATACCTGCGGACAGGGCCGGCCTTAGGCATTTGGGCGCCCTGTGCAAAAAATCTTCACAGCGCCCCCCCCCCCTTCCCGTTCCCCCCCTCCCCCACTCCTTACCCCTTCCCACACACCCTGTCACACACACACACATGCAGACAGTCACACACACACACACACACACAGGCAGACAGCCACACACACACAGGCAGACAGCCACACACACACAGTCAGACAGCCACACACACACAGTCAGACAGCCACACACACACAGTCAGACAAACACACACACACAGTCAGACAAACACACTCACAGACACACACTAACAGACACAGACACACACTAACAGACACAGACACACACACTAACAGACACAGACACACACTAACAGACACACACACACTAACAGACAGACACACACACTAACAGACAGACACACACACACACTAACAGACAGACACACACACTAACAGACAGACACACACACACTAACAGACAGACACACACACACTAACAGACAGACACACACACACTAACAGACAGACACACACACTCACCCACATTAACAAATTTTTTAACATTTATTTAGACACCCCCCCAGCCTCCTTACCTTTGGGAATGCTGGGGGGGGGTCTCTTCCTCCCTGGTGGTCCAGTGGCTGCTGGGCTGGGCGGCCGGCTGGCGAGGGAGCACTTCCTCTGAGCTGTATGCTCAGCTCCCTCGCGCGCCGCAGAGTGAGGCTGGGAGCCGGAATATGACGTCATATTCCGGCTCCCAGCCTCACTCTGCGGCGCGCGAGGGAGCTGAGCATACAGCTCAGAGGAAGTGCTCCCTCGCCAGCGCCGCCCGACCGCCCAGCAGCCCGGCATGTCTGTTAGCCGCAAGGCTAACAAGACATTTGCCTTGGGCATTTGGGGGCGGCTTTTTTTGCCGCCCCCTGGAAAATGCCGCCCAAGGCAAATGTCGTTAGCATTGCGGCTAACAGACATGACGTGTGAGCTATGCGGCCGCAGGGCGCCCCCTGCACCATGGTGCCCTGTGCAGCCGCACAGCTCGCACACCCCTAAGGCCGGCCCTGCCTGCGGATAACCCTGCGTACGAGAAGCTTACAACTAATCCTATAGAACATATTAAAAAGAAGTTTGAAGAATATATAAAGAAAGGCATAGACACAAACATATTAAAAGACAAACAAGCGGAATGTTTATCAATATCCAATCTAAGACACCCGTAGTTTATCAATTACTGGGATAGATCGGGTCTCCTGCGGGATCTCTAGATACATAGGCATATTATTCCAACCTATAGTGATCAATAATGATAGTATTCAAATTTTACATATATTAGAAAGATTGACTCCTAGTAACCTGTGACGTAAGTTCCTTATACAGCAACAAACCCCAAAATATAGTAATGTTAACAAAATCTGATTTTAGAGAAGAACCAATTAACATTATTCCAACTTTTTTGGCCTATTGGGAGGAACTCCATGTCCTCCAACAGACACGCCTGGGGCAGGAGTTTGGTGTCTTGTCGTCGTTTCATACATGACATATGTTGTTTGAATGGGTCACACAACAGACCTTAAAGCTTTTTTTTTTATAATATCTTAACAATAACTAGAGCTGAGCGAACCCAAACTGAAAAGTTCGGGTTCGTACCAAACATTAGGTTTTTTGGAGCCGAACACGGACATATCACTGTATGTTCGGGTTGGAGTTCGGTGTTCGGCGATTTAATGGCGCGTTTTCAAAGGCTGCAATCAACAAGCGTTTGACTCGTGTGCCCTTAGAAGCCATCACAGCCATGCCTACTAATGGCATGGCTGTAATTGGCCAGTGCAGCATGTGAGCCAGCCTCTATATATAAGCTGGAGTCGCATAGCGCCGCACGCACATGAGCTCTTATTAGTGTAGGGAGAGGTTGCTGCCGCTGATAGGGACAGCTTAGGAAAGAATTCTGCAAACTAGTACATTAGTGGGGTGGGGTGCACTTCATATCTGAGAGTCAAATAGAAGCTTAAAATACCGCGGTTACATCGGAGTTTTAAAAAGTCAATTTTTTTGGTGCTAAATAGTACATTAGTGGGATAGTACATTAGTGGGGTGCACTTCATATCTGAGAGTCAAATAGAAGCGTCTAATAGTGTGCTTACAGCGCAGTGGTAAACATTCTTATTTTCTGGGTGTTTATCTGCTAAATAGTAAATTTTGGGGCCTGCTCTTCATATCTGAGAGTCAAATAGAAGCGTCAAATAGTGCGCTTACTGCACAGTTGTAAACATTCTAATTGTTTTGCTGCTAATCTGCTGCTTACATTGGAGTTTTCAAAAGCCAATTTTTTTATTATTTTTCTTTGGTGCTAAATAGTATATTTGGGGTGTTCACTTCATATCTGAGAATCAAATCGAAGCGTAACTTTGATTTGAATTTACTACATCGGTCACTTCTAATATAGTTTCACACCTACAACACTTGTTACACAGATCTAAGAGATAGAAAACAGATTGATATTTTTTACACTAGAAACTACCAGATAACCAGCTGCTATTAGTGATGTACCGAACTGTTCGCTGGCGAATAGTTCCCGGCGAACATAGCGTGTTCGCGTTCACTGCCGCGGGCGAACACATGGGCGGTTCGATCCGCCCCCTATTCGTCTTCATTGAGCAAACTTTGACCCTGTGCCTCACGGTCAGCAGACACATTCCAGCAAATCAGCAGCAGACCCTCCCTTCCACACCCTCCCACCTCCCTCCCAGCATCCATTTTAGATTAATTCTGAAGCTGCATTCTTAGATAGAGGAGGGAAAGTGTAGCTGCTGTTCATTAGATAGGGAAATTGATAGCTAGGCTAAGGTATTCAGTGTCCACTACAATCCTGAAGGACTCATCTGATCTCTGCTGTAAGAACAGCACCCCAAAAAGCCCAGTCTGCTTTTTTTTTTTTTGTGTAATGTAATTTCAGTTGCCTGCCTGCCAGCTTCAGTGTCAGGCTCACAGTGCATACTGTGCCCATTTGCCCAGTGCCACCACTCACTCACTGCTGGTGTCACAATAGCTTAAGCTTGCATTTAAAACCAAAAAATAGTTTTCACTGTAATAGATTGAAGAAGAGCAGTTAGTTGTCTGCCAGCTTCTGTGTCAGGCTCAGTGGATACTGTGCCCATTTGCCCAGTGCCACCACTCATATCTGGTGTCTCTGTAGCGTGCTTTTACAAAGAACATTTTTTTTCTAGTGTAAGCTAATAGCAGTCAGTGTCCTTAAAGCGGGTGTGTCAGGCCTTCCTTCAGCGTGTGCCCTGCAGAACCCTGCCAGTGCACATTGCCACTCATATCTGGTGTCACAATAGTGTGCATTTAAAATCAAAAAACTTTCTTCACTGTTATAGATTGAATAGCAGTTAGTTGTCTTCAAGCGGGTGTCAGGCCTACAGCGTGTACTCTGCCAACCTCTGCCATTGCACATTGCCACTCATATCTGGTCTCACAGTAGCTTGCACGCATAGTACCACTAATCCCCCAAAAAATGACAGAGGCAGGCCACCCCGCAGGGGCCGTTGTGGTCGTGGTGCTGGGATTCCCTTTGGCCCTAGAATAATGCCCAGTTTTCAGAGGCCATGTACCCTGAACTTGAAAAGTTCTGAGGACATAGTTGACTGGCTAACACATTACTAACACATTACAGCCTCCGCTCGAAACCTTGACGCACCATCCTCCTCCAGCTTAGCTTCAGGCACCTCTCAAGATACCACTCACCCGCCTGCCGCCACCACAAAAACTAGCACCACAGCCGCTTTACTTGTCAGAGGAGTTATTCACACATCAGTTTGTAGCAATGAGTGATGCGCAACCATTATTGCCAGAGGATGTAGATAACAGGGATATGTCTCAGGCAGGCACACATGGACACACATGGACGTACGGTGTGATGATGATGATGTTGTACCCGCTGCTGCTTCCTTTGCTGAGTTGTAAGATACAAGTGAAGCGGTTGATGATGACGATGCATCCATGGATGTCACGTGGGTGCCCACTTGGCAACAAGAAGAACAGGGCGGAAGTTAAGATGGGGAGACAGAGAGGAGGAGGAGCCCGGGGTCAGCCCGACAGCACGCCAATCAACGCATGCTGTGTCCACCACCAGAATGCCGTCATTGTAGAGCTCAGCAGTGTGGCATTTTTTTTTGTGTGTCTGCCTCTGACAACTGCGATGCCATTTGCAACCTGTGCTAAAAGAAACTGAGTCGTGGGAAGTCCAACACCCACCTAGGTACAACTGCTTTGTGTAGACACATGATCTCACATCACAAACGCCTATGGGATCAACACATGAGTACAAGCATCACGCCTACTCTAAGCTGCCATCCTCCTCCTGGTCCAGCATCTTCAGCCACGTCAACCACTGCTGTCCTCCTTTCCCCCTCTCAACCATCCGCCACTCCGTCTCCTGCCAAGTGACCCTATGTAGGAGGAACAGTCCCTATTCTGCTCTGTGTCAGTGTGTATCAGGGATCCTTAGAACAGGTGCCAATCCATATCTGCCAAGTGACCCTATGTAAGGGGAACAGTCCCTATTCTGCTCTGTGTGAGGAGGAGGAACAGGAAATGAGTAGCTCGGCATCCAACCTTGTGCAAATGGGGTCTTTCATGCTGTCGTGCCTGTTGAGGGACCCTCGTATAAAAAGGCTGAAGGAGAAAGACCTGTGCTGGGTGTCCACGCTACTAGACCTCCGGTCTCTATTCTGCTCTGTGTCAGTGTGTATCAGGGGCTTTGAGGACAGGGAACAGTCTCTATTCTGCTCTGTGTCAGTGTGTATCAGGGGCTTTGAGGACAGGGAACAGTCTCTATTCTGCTCTGTGTCAGTGTGTGTAACGGACCATTTCAGCATGAAAGGGGAAAAATCCGTTTAGGCGATAATCCCCTTTTCTGGATACAGGCACAGCTACTGCAGAACACCACACTCCCGATCTGGATACGAAATAACACTCCGAACTGGAACAGCTGAACAAGAAAAGCATACAATCCGCTTACACTCCTGGCAGTCAGCTTACAATCCAATTCCCCCCAAGAACGAGACGACACTTCATTTTGAGGGTTAAGCAGGAACTCAAGACTGGGACACCCAGTCTGGCTTTTATTTCCAACTCACACATACAGGCCACACCCAGGGGGAGGCATAAAAGAACCAATGACATAGATGTTACCTCCCACACATCCCCTCCCCTTAGTGTGACACATAATCCCATTATGCATACAGAGTAAAATATACTTTTACACAACTTTCATAACTTTAAAACCATACATCACATTCACATAAAACATATCCACAATCAATCCATTCAGGGGAACAACATATTAAAAAATGGCATGAATCCGACCAGGGGTTTAAAAGTTACTAAAAGTATCTTTTGGGCCCTGACTTGCAGCATGGCACAATCTGGCTCAAACAGAAGTAAAACATCCCCCACAATGCATCCCGGCTTCCTCCCTTCTGCCCTGGAGATAATTGGAGAAGTAATCCAATTATCTAGGACTAGAGTCAGACTCCATTAACCACATGGTTGCAAAAAGACAGTAAAAGACATAAAATTACATACTGATACATTTAACACATAAAACACACATTTCTACATATCCCCAGTTTAACTGAACACATAAATACCTACATAATATTTAAGACAGTATTACTGTGATATGTTACAAAGTCTTAAAGGGACATTAGTCCCAAAAGTCCCAATATGTCCATCGCTGATTTTAAAGGGCCAGTAGCAGCAATATAAATTATTACATGCCCAAATATAGTTTTGAAAGTGCAATATGTCCAGGGGCCATAGTCAGCGGGCAGGAGGCTAGCAACCAGGCCTCTCCAGTTCACAGTGGCGAAGCTGGTTTCGCCACATTTCTCCCCTTTGCCAATTAGACTAACAGGGTACCTGACTTTCTGCCGGTCAGTGCCCTGGTTAGTCCAGCAACCCACCCACAAAACAGAAATAACAGAGCAGCCCACCCACACTAACTGGTTACTACATCTGGGTGAGGAAGGATTTTGTCCAAGTTCTGGTGTTTCACCACTGCTGGGTGGGAGACGGGTAGGCTGCCTTGGTGGGTTGCTGAGGGGGCAGAGACCAGCGGTACTCTGTCCTGTTGCCCGCACTACCACGGGAGTAGTCTGGTGGGCGCCTGGTTGCTGGAGACTGGCTGTCTCCCCTTTAGGTGCACAGCTCGACTGCTGGAGGGGGAGACCGACTGTCTCCCCTTTGGATCCATCACACTGAGGCTGGGGAACAGGACCGACCGTCCCTATCCCTTGTGCTGTAAGTGCAGAGACTACGGTCCCATCTGCACAGTTGTGGGGCTTAACATCTCCCCTTGGTGGGTTAGTTTGCCGTGGGAGAGAGGGTGTAACAAGTTCCTCTCTCTGGATGGCAAACTGCCGCTGGGGAGAAAGGATGGCACCTTCTGCTCCCTGGGGTACACACTGCTGCTGGGGAGGAAGGACGACACCTTCATCTCCCTGGGGTCCACACTGCCGCTGGGGAGGGAGGACGCTGCTCTCCTCTCCCTTCACTTCACACTGCCTTCCTGGCACATCACTTTGTTGCTGGGGGGCCGGAACAACAACCTCTGCCCCCTGTAACTCAGCCTGCCGCTGGGGAGGATGGACGACACCATCAGCTCCCGGAGACACACACTGCCGCTGGGGAGGAAGGACTGCACCTTCTGCTCCCTGGGGCACACACTGCCGCTGGGGAGGGAGGACGCTGCTCTCCTCTCCCTTCACTTCACACTGCCTTCTTGGCATATCACTTTGCTGCTGGGGGGCAGGAACAACAACCTCTGCCCCCTGTAACACAGCCTGCCGCTGGGGAGGAAGGACTGCACCTTCGGCTCCCTGGGGCACACACTGCCGCTGGGGAGGGAGGACGCTGCTCTCCTCTCCCTTTACTTCACACTGCCTTCCTGGCACATCACTTTTCTGCTGGGGGGCAGGAACAACAACCTCTGCCCCCTGTAACTCAGCCTGCCGCTGGGGAGGGAGGACGACACCTTCATCTCCCTGGGGTACACGCTGCCGCTGGGGAGGAAGGACGACACCTTCATCTCCCTGGGGTTGCTCACAGGACCAGTCTAGGAACTCTGCTACCTCGGGTACTGCTGGTTGCTGTTGGGCGGGAGGACCGGTTGTCTCTTCCCAGGCCTCATTGATGAGTCGCAGGTAATCCCCCTCCAGGTTCCATTCCTTGGTGACCAAATATCGTAGGTCTGCCTCGAGGTCCATAGCGCCAAAGAGACCCAGCATGTTCTCTCGGATGCCGTACAGGTCCCAAAAACGATAGTCGGTATCTTCCCCAAAGTCCTCGTCACCACTATTATCCCAAAATAGACCGGGGCCAGTGTATTCTCCGCCTTCTGGGAACTCATACTCTGCCATCCTGGGGACACACTGAGCCGCGTACCACTGTAGCGCCTGGTACGCGTTGTCGAGCGTCAGTTCTGCGTATACTAGAATCTCGAGTCTAGTCACCCACTTTTCTGTGGTCTGTTTTCTCAGGAGGGGCATCCGCTCTGCCATTCTAGCCAGAATTCGCTGCCTTCTGCTGCGGCGCCGATCCCCTCGTGAATACTGTACTTCTTCTAGGGCTTCGTCCCACAATCTGGCTCTGGCCATATCTCTGTACCTCATCATGTCCTCCTCTGGGACTACTCCAGACCACAGGCCTACGTAACTGGACATTTCATCCTGAAGCTTCTTCTCCATTTTCTGAGTTCCTTTGTAGATAGGGTCGCTGTACGGATACTGGCGTTGCCCTCAATTTGTAATCCAGAAATAGTGTTGTCTGTAGCTGTCCCTCTGGTTGTAGGAACGATCCCGCCGCTTGCCACCAATTGTAACGGACCGTTTCAGCATGAAAGGGGAAAAATCCGTTTAGGCGATAATCCCCTTTTCTGGATACAGGCACAGCTACTGCAGAACACCACACTCCCGATCTGGATACGAAATAACACTCCGAACTGGAACAGCTGAACAAGAAAAGCATACAATCCGCTTACACTCCTGGCAGTCAGCTTACAATCCAATTCCCCCCAAGAACGAGACGACACTTCATTTTGAGGGTTAAGCAGGAACTCAAGACTGGGACACCCAGTCTGGCTTTTATTTCCAACTCACACATACAGGCCACACCCAGGGGGAGGCATAAAAGAACCAATGACATAGATGTTACCTCCCACACATCCCCTCCCCTTAGTGTGACACATAATCCCATTATGCATACAGAGTAAAATATACTTTTACACAACTTTCATAACTTTAAAACCATACATCACATTCACATAAAAATACATATCCACAATCAATCCATTCAGGGGAACAACATATTAAAAAATGGCATGAATCCGACCAGGGGTTTAAAAGTTACTAAAAGTATCTTTTGGGCCCTGACTTGCAGCATGGCACAATCTGGCTCAAACAGAAGTAAAACATCCCCCACAATGCATCCCGGCTTCCTCCCTTCTGCCCTGGAGATAATTGGAGAAGTAATCCAATTATCTAGGACTAGAGTCAGACTCCATTAACCACATGGTTGCAAAAAGACAGTAAAAGACATAAAATTACATACTGATACATTTAACACATAAAACACACATTTCTACATATCCCCAGTTTAACTGAACACATAAATACCTACATAATATTTAAGACAGTATTACTGTGATATGTTACAAAGTCTTAAAGGGACATTAGTCCCAAAAGTCCCAATATGTCCATCGCTGATTTTAAAGGGCCAGTAGCAGCAATATAAATTATTACATGCCCAAATATAGTTTTGAAAGTGCAATATGTCCAGGGGCCATAGTCAGCGGGCAGGAGGCTAGCAACCAGGCCTCTCCAGTTCACAGTGGCGAAGCTGGTTTCGCCACAGTGTGTATCAGGGGCTTTGAGGACGGGGAACAGTCTCTATTCTGCTCTTTGTCAGTGTGTATCAGGGGCTTTGAGGCTTTTTCAGGATTTGTGTATCCACTTTGATTGGTTATTTACCTTTTAGCAACAGATCCAGTTCGTCATAATTGCATATGTTTTTTAGATGTCTTGATTATAAAGGTCTTTTTTACTTATTAAATATACGTTTGTATTATAAGTGTTATGTTTATTTTTTATTTTACTTTTTAGGAGCGCACATATACTTGTTCAGATTTTGAGCTTACACTCTATTTAGGTCACTTGTAATTATATGTTGCAGCCCATTTAAATTTTTTTGTTTCTAATTACACCTTTCCATTAGTTTTTATCGCTCAGGGGCTTTGAGGACAGGTTTCAATCCATATCTGCCAAGTGACCCTATGTAGGGGGAACAGTCCCTATTCTGCTCTGTGTCAGTGTGTATCAGGGGCTTTGAGGAAAGGTGTCAATTCATCCCTGCCAAGTGACCCTATGTAGGGGGAACAGTCCCTATTCTGCTCTGTGTCAGTGTGTATCAGGGTCTCAGAGGACAGGTGCCAATCCATATGTCAAGGTGTCAATCCTTATGTCAAGGTGTCAATATGTCATATGTCAGGTGTCAATCCATATCCATTGTGATTTAGGAATGTTAGGTGATTTCTGCCCTTTATTTATTAAAACCAGACTCTGCATCAACTGTGTAATTTTCCATGGGAGTTTTGCCATTGATCCCCCTCCGGCATGCCACAGTCAAGGTGTTAGTCCCCTTCAAACAACTTTTCCATCACTTTTGTGGCCAGAAACAGTCCCTGTGGGTTTTAAAATTCGCCTGCCCATTGAAGTCAATGGCGGTTCGCGAACGTTTGCGGAAGTTCCCGTTCGCCGTTCGTGAACCGAAAATTTTGTGTTCGCGACATCACTAGCTGCTATATTTAAACCAGTGATCAATAGCTAAGAGGTACTTCAACAATATTGTAATTCTGGGGCAATATCCTCACAAGTCAAACTGAGAGGTTAGTTTATAGGGAAAACTGTTGCCTGTGGGAAATTCTAAAACAATTTCCATATGTCCATTGCAGACTTTACATGCTTGAACAACACAGGTGCCAACTGCTGTGGCTTTCTGCAGTGTGCATATCGGCAAGTAGGACAGGGTTGAGGAGTGGGTGGAAGATGATGTGAAGGATGATGAGGTCCTAGATCCCACATGGAATCAAGGTCATGCAAGTGACGTGTGCAGTTTGGAGGAAGAGGCGCTGGTTGCACAGAGGCACCAGCAAAGCATAAGAGGGAGCAGGGTGCAAAAGCGGAGCGGCCGTCCCCTAGCGCTCGTCGGCATGTATTAGCTCGAGAATTACCAGTTATCCAAGTAATACATGTAGCGATCAAAGGATCAATAATAGACTTGAGAGAACCCGAACTGCAAAGTTTGGGTCCGTACCAGATTTAACGATAAATTCGTATTTCACCGATGGGTGGGCAGTCCGGTGACCAGGACCCAGACACTGTCTGGGCGGCGGTCAGACGACCGGGACCCAGTATGCCTGATGTTGAAGTTAGGAGTCACAGTGTGGAATGGATTAGCAGGGTCTGGTGCAGGGTAACCGCACGCCTCCTTGTGTTAAGCACCAGCATTTGTGTGGCCACATACCAGGACCCTGATGCAGCTTCAGTAAAAAGAGTACTGGATACCAGAAGCCATCACCAGACTGATCCGCAACACATATATATATATATATATATATATATATATATATATATATATATATATATATATATATATAAAAACAGTGTTGGCTACCTCATCCTCCTCCTCCTCCACCGCCACGGTCACCACCTCCTCAACCTATGGGTCACTTAGCATAAACTAGGTACACAATAGCAGAGGCTTGTGAAGGCCTTTTCTCCATGCATCAGGAGTTGAGCATTTCTCCATACATCAGGAATGCAAGAAATGCACCGCAGGCCGCAAATGTTTCTCTTGTTGTATGTCCCAATATTTTGGGGGCTACCACAATTACAAAAAAAAAAAAAAAAAGTAAAATTATATATCTTATAAACATGTATCCCCGTCAAATGATATATATCTTATAAACAACATGTATCCCCGTCAAATGATATATATCTTATAAACAACATGTATCCATGTAAAATGATATATATATCTAATAAACAACATGTATCCCCGTCAAATGATATATATCTTATAAACAACATGTATCCCCGTCAAATTATATATATCTTATAAACAACATGAATCCTGTAAAATGATATATATCTTATAAACAACATGTATCCCTGCCAAATATATATATCTAATAAACAACATGTATCCCCGTCAAATGATATATATATATCTTATCAACAACATGAATCCTGTAAAATTATATATTAGTTTGAATTATAACACTATGAAAAAAAGACTACAGTCAATCATCAATAACCAATGAACCAACCCCATGTTATCAGTGACCAGGATGGAAAGACTTGCTATCCAAATCACATCAATTCATTTACAATTCATTTCCCAGGAGTCTCAATATGGCCAGAAAAACGTGGATAACACTATTAAAGATAATTTTCCTTGATAAATAGCACATGGCTATATTAACAGCACCAATTGGATTAGGTCTTATTAAATATTATTTTTTCCCCTTACAGCGAGAAATTAGTTGGAGGAGGCACGTATGGTGGGAGGAGCCAAGTAAGTAGGAGGAGCCAGATACAGTGGGGGGGAGCAAGGTATGGTAGGAGGAGCCAGTTAACTAGGAGGAGCCATACATTGGGGGATCCAAGTATGGTGGGAGGGGTCATGCATGGTAGGAGGAGCCAGATATAATAAGAGGAGCCAGGTATAGTAGGAAGAGCTACTCAAGCCCTGTAGCAGAATGGATGCCTTAACAACATTTTTATTCCCTTTTGTTCGACTGTCCGTACACCCCCATTCGTTTACCGAACCAACTTTGTGTGGTCCCCTGTTAACATTTCACTATCACTAACTACCCCTGACTGTTAATCACAAATTGCTCATTAGTACAAGTGTTTCCCCTGTGTGGTCGGCCGTTTGTATGACCGAACACACGTGCTCAAAGAATTGGTGGCCATTTTGTCTCCCTAACGCAGGCAGCGGTACATGGTCATCGACGGCCTGGAACTATTGTCGGATACACAACCCCACGAACTACCAGGAAACTTGTACCGCTGCCCATCCAACTTCCCAAACAGTTAGTAGAACGGCATTCGGGGGGCATAAAAAACTGAACAGGGGGAGCATTTGCTCCCTAAGAGCCAAGGGGAGCATTTGCTTTTGTTTGTGTGAGTACCCCCAAAATATGACGGTCGTTGCCTTGTCTTCTCTGGAACTATTTTGGGGCATCACCTCATGGCCGACCAGTCAAAACTTCATTTGAATGGCGTTCCCGAACCACCGAAGGGATCTGAGTGCTATTTCGACAAAGTGGGCGCTCAAATGCAATTTATTCGGTGATATGACTTTCATGGGATTCCTATGTATTTTTATGTAAAATTGTAAAATTGTGTATGTTCCCTGTATCTGAGAGATAATTGGGTTATAGTTTTTTCACTCAATTGTCTCTCAGAAACAGGGACTGTTGGGAGGAAAACCCTTGTGATTTTGATGTGGAGACCCCATGTAGGAGTCTGTGCATAAAAGCTGTGTGTGGCCAAAATAAACTCGGTTGACTCCCAGAAGTATATGTCGTCTAGTTGCTGGGGGGAAAAGGTCTTGGGTTATTGTAGTGCTTCTTTCAGCTACAAGGAAGGAATCGTGGAGATACCCATGCTGGTATTGGCCCTTTTTTCTAATTTTGCTATTTGTGGTTATTCATCCTTATTGGTAACTTTTCAGTTGCTGCCCTCACCACCCTGTTATGTAAAAAAATTACATTTAAATTAAAATATAGGTAAAACTTGAATCCAGCCAAGTTTTTTCCCCACCTTCTCATTCATCACGCTGCATCACTGTTTCCATGACATGTGGCTCATACAACGCAGAGATGGTCCTTGGACACATATGTGGTTAGCATAATGAATGCACCAAATATCTTCTTGTGATAGAGAAGAATCGGATCCAGCAGTGAATGCTACACCGCGCATGTCATAAACTGAGTGACAGCTCATCTCGCCTGTACAGCCTACCCCCCATCTGAATTCTAGGTTGGAAAGGAGGAAAGAACGAAGGCTGCACAGAAGGTAGAGTGTGAGCAGGAAGAGAATAAACCAAGGGAGGGGAAAATCTCACAGCGCCGGATGCAAGGGAAGATAATGTCCTTGGCCAGCAAGCAGTGCATCCTGGGAATGGACAACTTTTTTTATATAGAACTAGCACTAGGCAGTCTGGATCAGTGACACATGTGCTGAGGTGTATTGGCAGCATTTCAAGTAGAACATACAGATCGCTCACTCGGTGACTTGTAAATCCATTAGTGGTCATGGAGCAGCAAAACTAAAGGGGAATGGGACTTGACATTGCTAGGAGACAGGCATAGAAGGTTTGTAGTACTGGTAATTGGCTAGATAAATTGTCACGGCGGTGAGTGATGGATAGAAATGTTGGGGTTTAGG
Source organism: Pelobates fuscus (assembly GCF_036172605.1). Classification (NCBI taxonomy): domain Eukaryota; kingdom Metazoa; phylum Chordata; class Amphibia; order Anura; family Pelobatidae; genus Pelobates; species Pelobates fuscus. The sequence goes on along the minus strand of NC_086319.1, from coordinate 2,392,924 downwards.
TTGTTTGTTCTTAGTGAACCAAATGAGTTTACATCAGGACAGTTAAGTTTGGAAGGGTATTGGTAGGTTTGAGCTCGTTGGTTGCTCTGAACCCGATGTGTGTAGGGTGTATCTCGGTATGCCCCTACATGGACAGTTTGGTGTGGAAGGGTATTGGTAGGTGTGACAAGACCAATCTCGCCACTGTGCATTGGAGGAGCCTGGTTGCCTGCCTGCTGCCTTTTGACTATGGATCGGCATTTAAATACTTTATTTTCCTATGCAGAAAGGTCTATTCATTTATTTCTGCCCGGGCGTTCGGTAGATTCTATCTACCGAACAAACAGCCGTCTATTGGCCTCCCAGGAGCCGCGGTTAGCTGGCAGGCTCAGTTAATTGGCCGTCCAGAAGCTGGAGAGCGCTGCCAATTGACCTACCCAGTAGCTGCGGTTAACCGCAGCTTAATTAATTGACTATACCGGGTGGCCGCGGCTACGCATACTGAACACTGGATGGCAGCAGTCTACAGTTCACACGCGGCCGGTTCATTCACGGATTTACTGAATTAACTCATTTAACCCAGATAACTATGCCATGGAGCCTATTCGTATAATAAAAGACTTTGGCTCTATGGCAATTGAACTGTATGTGTGTGGTCTGAGCGCCATTCAGTAATAATGTGCGCTCAGACCTAAGCTATCTGGGGATATGTTGCATGTCTGTATTTTATGTAATAAATGTAACCTTGTGTATTTTACTGTCTTTTTACTGCCATGTGCTTAATGGAGTTTTGCCTCTGTCCTTGGAGATAATTGGATTACTTCCCCATTATCTCCAGGATAGAGAGGAGGGATAGTGATGTCATTGTGGGAGTGTTTATCTGTGTTGTATGTTTTGATTGGATGTTCCACAAAAACCCTGTGGGTGGGACTTTGTCTGTAAAATGTGTATATAAAGGCCAATAAAGACACAGCTCAGTCTGTTCAATGCTTGACCCTCAACACGAAGCCTTGTCTCATTCTTGGGGGGGGGGATTTCTGTATGCTTACATTTTTATGTGTTTATCTTTTACATTATTAAAGCTGTGATAATGTTTCCCAAAAATAAGGTGTCTGAGTATTTGTGTTTTTTTGGGGGTTAAGGAAAAGCATATGCAAGAAGGTGACTATGCATATGTCATGTGGTCATGGAAGTTGGATTAACCCTGTAAGGACATCTCTGTTAGTGCCGCTGGGTGGAGTGAAGCAACTTACTGCTCTCTGCAGTAGCAGTGAAAGGGTTAATGGTTGTGCTGCTCCCGAGGGCAGTGCTGTTTTTAGCCCAAGGCAAACTAGGCATTTGCCTTCTGCGGCACTATCTAGGGGGCAGGAAAAATGCCCCCTGTTATGGGTGGCCCAAGAGCTGGCCGGCTGTCCACCTAGTGGACCCCCCCAGCAGGTGGCTGTTCTAATCAGAGGTGACGAGGGAGCTATTATCTCTCCTCTCTGTTCCCTCGCGTGCCATTTGCTGATGGTTAGGTGACATCATATTCCGGACCCTGGCATCAGTAGACAGCCTGCGAGGGAGCAGAGCAGAGAGATAATAGCTCCCTTGCTGCCTCTGATTAGAACATCCGCCTGCCTCCCTACAGCCCCACTGGACCCATGAACCCACCCATGCCAGCTTTTCCAAAAGGTAGTGAGGCTGGGTGGGTGGAAAAATGTTAATTATAATAATATTAATAACATGTATGCATGTCTGTTAGTGTATGTCTGTCTGTCAGTGTATGTGTGTGTGTATGTCTGTTAGTGTATGTTTTTTTTCAATGTATTTTATTTATCATTTTTCATACATGAGAGATACGTAACATCCGCAATGGCGGAGGGGTACAGAAAGGAAAAGGAAAAGGGAAAAGGGAGGGGGGGACAAAGACATATAGCATATCGACTTTTGTACAGAGGTAAGTTCAAACAGAATTACATAATTACAGTAGTAGGTACATTTGTCTGGTTAGCATGCATAACTCAAAACATATGACAATTTTGTTTGTTTACACCCATATAACGATATGCGCGCTAACCTTGGTTCAGTCAGTCCTAACTGGGGTTAGGGGAAAGGAGGAGGGGGCGGGGTAAAGGTGGGGTAGCAGCATCTTTCAAGCTTGAACCTCTACGTCATCTATGAAGTTGTTAAGAACCTTAAGCCCTATTAATGGTGCTAACTGCTGGAGGTTATTGTGTGTGAGTGAAATCTTGTATTTTTTTTTGTTTTCCTCATCTATATTCCACCCATCTATGCCAGCGAGTCGTATGTTTGGCTTGGTTATCGGTTAGTCTGCTTGCCATGCATTCATATGTGTAGGTCGAATCTAGCCTGCTCAAAATCTCTGGCAAAGTGGGCGGTTGTGTAGACTTCCATTTATGGGCTATTGCGGTTTTGGCTGCTATCAGGCAATGAATCGTTAAATAAAGTTCATCTTCAGGGAGGGTGTCCGTGAAGATGTGGAGCAAAAAGCACTCAGGGCTCATTTGTATCCCGATCCCTAAATTGTTGCGTAGAAGCGACGCTATGTCGCGCCACATTGTGGTGATTAGTGGGCATGTCCAGAATATGTGGTAGAGGGTACCTTCCTGATTCTGACATCTCCAACACACTTCCTTTGTCCCATGGTAAATATGGGCTAGCTTGGTGGGAACCAAGTACCACCGCATAGCTAGTTTGCAGTAGGATTCCCAGTGGGTGAGACTACGGGTGGCCTGCTTTGTTTTCTTTTGGGCCCGATTCCATATTTCTGTCGAAAAACATTTACCCATATCTAATTCCCATTTTGCCATGTAGGGTGGTTTGAATTGCGCGTTCTGGAAAAGCAGTGTGTTGTAACACAGAGACAGTGCTTTAGCCTTCGGCAGTTTCCCCATACATTTTTGGATGAACAGCGGCAGCAGCGCGGGCTCCTTGAGCCGCAGCCCGCACTCCTGCGTTATGTTCCTTATTCGTAGATAGGGGAACAATTCTCGTGGAGATAGGTGGTATTCCTTTGCCAAGTCAGGGAATGGTTTGATACCTTGGGGGGTCAGTAGGGAGCGCACAGATTTAATCCCCTGTCGTAGCCACGTATCCACTTGGAGGTCAGTTGTTCGGGCTGTTAGAGCCCGCAGTGGCGCCGCCATGAGTAAGTCGTTTTGTTGTAGGAATAGTGGGGTAGTTTGCTTCCATGTGCGGAGCAACGTCTCTGTGGTCGGTAGGGGGGGCTTTGGTCCGGAGAGCCGAGCTCCCGTCCAAAGGGTAAGCGGGATCGTGCTATTGGGCATACACGCATTTTCCAGCGCCAGCCACACCGGAGGAGATGCTCGCTCAAGGACCGCAACGCCCTGTGCCAATATGGATGCTTTGTAGTATAATTTTACGTTGGGTATGCCCAGTCCGCCCTTCGTGTATGAGCGCCACATCGACTTTTGTGCTATCCTCGGTGGTTTTCGTTTCCAGATGTGCGCGTTCATTACGGCTTGAAATTTCTGTAAGATAGGGTTGGGGATTGCGATAGGGAGGGTGCGGAAGAGGTATAATATGTGTGGTAATATCATCATTTTAATAGTGTGAATTCGCCCCAGCCATGAGATCTCTTTATCTCCCCACTGTTTAAGTTGTTGCTCTAGTCTGTTGGCAAGCGGTAAATGGTTTTCTCTAATTATCGCTGAGTGTGAGGTAGGCAACTTAATGCCCAGATATGAAATGGAGGTTGCTCGCCAATCGAAATTATATATCGTTTTTAATTGATTGAGGGTGGAGGATGGAATCCCCACCGCTAGTGCCTGTGTCTTTTTAGCATTGTTTTTATAGTAGGACATCTTTCCGTACCTGTCTAATAATGTTAATAGGGTCGGTAACGTAGTTTCCGGGTGTGTTAGAAATAGGAGGACGTCGTCCGCAAAAAGGGCTATCTTTTGGATCCCTATCGGCGTATCTAGTCCTCTGATTGCGAATGTATTCTTTATATGTCTAATCAGGGGTTCCATACATAAGATAAATATTAAGGGGGATAGTGGACATCCTTGCCTGGCGCCATTCGTAATTTGAAAAGAGCGTGACAGGAAGCCAGAATTAAATATTTTAGCTGCAGGTTTAGAATATAGAACCATAATACATTTCAGGAATTCCGTAGGGATACCCATGTGCAGCAGCACCGCCTGCATATACGTCCAATTTAAGCGATCAAATGCTTTTTCAGCATCCAACGCTAGAAGTATGCCCTTTTGGTTGGTAGAGTGGGCCCAGGAGATTAGGTTTAAGAAGTGGCGTGTGTTGTCTCCTGGTTGCCTATTGGGGACAAACCCTGCTTGTTCAGGAGAGACCAAATCTTGTAGGATGGGCTGTAGGCGCATGGCTAACAATTTGGCGTATAATTTTAAGTCCGCATTAAGTAGCGAGATCGGTCTTAGGTTGGCACATTCGGTAGGAGGTTTTCCAGGTTTAGGGAGCGTAACAATGTGAGCTAGCAGCATCTCCTCCGGTATGGATCCTGATTCCCGAAAAAAATTGAAAAGATTTGTGAGGTACGGCGTCAGAAGGGGTTCGAATGTAGTGTAAAAGCAGTTGGGGAATCCATCTGGGCCAGGGGCTTTATGTTTGGGTAGCTTGCGGATTGCGTTTCGCACCTCGTCTTCAGTGAAAATGGCCGTCAACTTGGAGCTGTGGTGTGCAGTCAGGTGTGGAAGGTTAGCCTCTTTTAAGTAGACATCTATTTCTGTCTCTAGTGGCTGGTGAAGGGTATCGTCCAATGTGAGATTATATAGCTTATTATAAAAGGTAGCTAGTTCATCTACTATGTCTTGTGGGTTAAATAGTTTCGTACCTGTAGTTGATGTCATATATGGGAGTTTGGATTGGATGTATTGGGATTTTAGGCGTCTTGCAAGCATTTTGCCTGCTTTGTTCCCCTGCATATAATAGGAGAGTTTCAGTTTTCGTAAATGTCGTTCTAGGGTCAGTAACGACAATGCATGTAGCTCTTCTCTTGTTCTTTCAATTTGTCGAGAGAGCAGTTTGGTTGGCCTGATTTTGTTATCTCTGTCTAGTGTTTTGAGACGTGTAAGTAGTTTTTCATGGTCGGTGTATATCCTTCGCTTTTTTATAGATCCCGCTTGGATTAGAAGACCTCGCACTACAGCTTTAAGAGCCACCCATTTAGTATCAATGCGCGAGGGGTCATTTACGTGGTTTTCATGGAACATTGTGATGCATTTGCGAAGGTTGGCGGCGATATCGCCATCAGCTATGAGGGATTCGTTCAGGCGCCATGCACCCCGACCTCGGGCCGGGTACATGGCCCTGAACGTGACAATTATTGGGGCGTGATCAGACCAAGTTCTTTCTCCTATGTGCACTGCTGTAAGATTCGTGAGGGATCTCTTGTCTACCCAACACATATCTATACGTGAGTACGTGTGATGTACCCGTGAGAAATAAGTGTAATTTTTCTCCTCCGGATATAGAGTGCGCCAAGTATCGTATATATCATTCTTGTGTAATAGTGTACTAAGATTGTGGCTCAGAGTAATGGCCTGTTGAAGTGGGCGCTTATCTGCTATTCTTTTGATGTCTAAGTCTGGATCTAATGTGCAGTTGAAGTCCCCACAAATGATAGTGTGGCCCACCCGCAATTTATTTATCTTGTTTAGCGATTTATTTATAAAAGCGGTTGGGGAATTGTTGGGTGCGTAAATGGAAGCAATCGTGAGTTGCATGCCGTTCAGTGTGCCTACCACGATGAGGAGCCTGCCTTGCGTGTCTGCGTAAGTGGTATTTAGTTGGAAAACCCAGTCAGTGTGAAATAGTATGGCTACGCCTTTGGTTTTGTTAGGCGAGAGAGCATGGTACACTTGGGGATATTTGGAGGGTAGGAAGGTAGGAGGCTTTTTTATACACATATGCGTTTCTTGGAGACATACTATTGCTGCCTTAGATTTATGTAAATCTTTTATCACTGCACTTCTTTTGTATGGACTATTTAAGCCGTTTACATTCAGAGATAAGCATTTAAACTGGCCTGCCATTAGTGGTGTGTATTTGGGTTGGGATGCTTATTATAGGTAGGTCTGCAACCAATCGGGGATGCAGTCTTCCGGAGGTATAACCAGGCCCTAGATAGTTGATGGTGGAGTGGTGCCCTGCAGGTTCCTATAGTTATACAGGAGATTGCTGCTATCGAGGTAGGGGTTGGGAATGGGGGACGGACAGGGGGAGAACAAAAAAGAAGAATAAAAATAAGTATATACAATATCTCTCGAGCCCGAGAGAGGAACAAGGGATACAATGGGGAGACTTCCAACTCGTCCATTGAAGATCCCGTCTGGGGGTCGTGCGGAGCGGGACCGCACCCGGGCCGTATGGTTGTTGTTAGTCTGCGTATCAGTATTTTCTGTCGGGGGGGCGCACTTACGTGCAGCAGCCTTCTGATAGCCTGCGTTTTCACAGTATGGGCCATGAACTGGGTATCGAAAAAGTTTCACACAAGGAACCTTGGATATTTGGTAATATAGTGTATTCAGTTGAATATCTAGGTGTTGTTGGGTAATAATAATTTGTTTTCTTTTATTTTTAATTATTATTATTTTTGTTGTTTTTATTTTATGCTAATTTTTATTCTTTCTTCACTCTGCGCTCTGTCGTTTCGGGAAGGGGCTTGTGATATTCACAGCTATGCGATCAACAACCTGAACCTGAACTGGAGTGGTAGCATGAATGGATGTGGCGAACGTGAATAGTAGTTCACAAACAAGCGAAACAGATGGTTCTAGGCTATACCTTATTGTCATTGACATAATGAGCGAAGGGTACATCCCTGGTGCAGCGAATCAATTGAGTAGATTACAATTTAAACAGGTATATTTGAACGTGACATTAACACTAAGTATAACCTTGTAGACATTATTAACAGTCCAATCGCGACATAGCTTATTGCTGAGGGTAGTACAGTCACATGATAATTACAAACATTGAATGAAGTATATGCAAATTCTTAACTCTAAGCCTACTAAGTGTGATATTTTTCTTTTTTCTTTTTCTTTTTTTTTTTTTATATTTGTTTTAATTTGCCTGTGTTCTGCTGATACGGGAGGGGTCATGTAATGATTAAGAGCATATTGTAGCAGCCTAAATCAGAGAATGGTAGCATGAGTAGACTTTGGCAAGCATAACTGGTTGGACCCCAGCATCCTCGTGATGTCGTGATTGTTATCTAGTAGCAATCAGCAGTGAACAGTAGGGAGACATCTCTCTTTCGATGGAATCCAAACAGTTAGGTAGGTGCAAATATGCTTGAGACCCTTATTGTAGTTTTGTGGTTACTGTATAAACGCGGCATCGTTAAGCACAGAGAATATGACAATCACATGGTAACTGCTACCAACGGACTTAAACATGTGTAATTGCTTAACTCTAGAAATAATAAAGTGTTTTTTTTTTTTTTTTTTTTTTTTTTGGGGGGGGGGTTTGTAATAGAAGATTATATACATGTTTTAGATTTGTCATTGGAGATTGTATACATGTTTTAATTTTAGTCTGCCTGCGTTCTGCTGTTTCGGGAGGGATCATGTAACGGTTAAGAGCATATTGTAGCAACCGAAACCAGAATATGGTAACATAGATGAACTATGGCAAGCAAAATTGGTTAGTCCCCAATATCTCTATGATGTCACGGCTGTTATTTAGGTAGGTGCAAGTATGCTTGGGACCCTTATTGTAGGATTTCGATTACAATTTAAACGTGGCATCAATTAACACAAGGCATATGACCATCACACGGTAATTTCTAACAATGGACTTAAAGATATGTAACTGTTTTACTCTAAAATTAGCAAAGTGCGATTTTTTTTTTTTTGTTTTTTTGTTTTTGTAAGTGGAGATTATATACATATTTTTTTTTTTTTTTTTGGTGCTTAATCTGCTGCGTCAATACCCGTATATAAATACCAATCCAGTCGCTTGCAGTTGTCGGTTGCTTCCACCGCAGCAGAGAGAGATTGTAGAAGGAGCAAAGAACAGCAGGAAACCGTTTATGGGAGTCCATATGAAGATTCGGCCATATACAGTCTCGGTCAGTTGGGTAGGTAACTTGTGATATTGTGAGTTTTGGTGGTGATAACGAATTCAGAAGGCCGTTGTCCCCATATCTTCTCTAGCGGGGTGGAGGACCCACCATCTGCCAGTCTGGGCGGATCGTCGACGGTGAGGGTGTTATAGCTGCAGGGCTAGAGGCATGGCCTTGTGCTTTCCAGAGGCCCCATGTTGTGAGCGTGGCCAGTCCTCCTATCGGGTCTTCTATAATATGGAGCTTGTTATTCCTCCACACCATGAGTTTGGTGGGGAATCCCCATCTGTATGCCTGGTCGTGGTTTCGTAAGGTTTTAGTTATGGTGGAGAATTCCTTTCTCCTCGCCATCGTTAGTGCCGATAGGTCGGCGAATATCGAGATGTGGGTGAACGGTTCCGGCAGCGTCGATTTTGATCTGGCCGCCTTGAGTAGTGCATCTTTAGCTCGGAAATAGTGGAAGCGAGCTATAATATCTCGCGGTACTTCTGCCGCGAATCTGGGCGGCTTTGGGATGCGGTGGGCTCTGTCAAGTTCCCAAGTAGTACCTTGTAGGTCGGGAACTAGTGTAGAGCAGAGATTTTTAATATAGATAGGTATCTGATCGGGTGTGATGGCCTCTGGGACCCCTCGGAATCTCACATTGTTCCGGCGGGAACGGTCTTCCATATCTGCCATCTTCTGCCATAATTTAGTGTTCTCCTCCTCCAATTTCTGCATTTTGTCAGCTAATGTGTTGTGGGCTGAGCATAGATCGTCAGTCTTTCTCTCGACTTGATCTGTGCGGTCTCCCAGTTCCTGGTGAATGCCAGAAATAACGGTTGTAAAGTCTTCTTTAATGGTAGCCCTCAGGTCCATAAGCATATGTTTCAAGTAATCTTTAGTTATGTGATCATCGTCTGTTGCTTTTTGCAGGGGCGCCTCGGAGTTATTGTCAGTCTCAGGTGACTGGGCTCTGCTTGCGGCGCCATCTTGGGCCTGCTTCTGTCGGTCTTTTTTAGGTGGCCGGACCGCGTCTGTTAGCTTTGTTTGTTTAGAGGGTGACATGGTGTCTCTCCAAATGTCCCCACTCGATTTTGGATCTGAGTGTGTCAGTGAAGTATTGATTAGTCGCTTGTTAGGCCCGGGTTGATACGGAGCTCCTACTCCATGCGACCGATCGTGTCGGAAGTTGGACACGCCCCCCAGTGTATGTGTGTATGTTAGTGTATGTGTGTATGTTAGTGTATGTGTGTATGTTAGTGTGTGTGTGTGTCTCTCTGTCTGGTAGTGTATGTGTGTATGAGTGTATGTATGTCTGTTAGTGTATGGCTGTATGTACGTCTGTTATTGTATGTCAGTGTGTATGAGTGTATGTGTCTCTGTTAGTGTATGTGTGTGTGTATGTATGTATGTTAGTGTATGTGTGTGTATGAGTGAATTTACGTCTGTTAGCGTATGTGTGTATGAGTATGTGCGTCTGTTAGAGTCTGTCAAATCAGTGAGAGTCTGATTGTCATTTAGTGTATGTGTGACTATTAGTGTGTGTCTGTCAATGAGTGCCTGTCAGTGTGTTTGTGTGTGCCTCTCTGTCAATGAATGAGTGTGTGTCAGTGAATGTGCGTGTGTCAAATCAGTGATGTCTGTGTGTTTGTCAAAGTAATAAGTTCCAAGTAATAATTCCCCCCACAAACGAGACCAAGCTCCGTCTTGATGGTTAAACAGGATTCTGTTTAATGGGGGCTACCCGCCCGGTATTTATGCAGGTCTCCCACCTGGTGGACACTCCTCTAGGGGACCAGATGGAATACTGGGACATTTATTAGGTGTAATCCGTCCCCATTACACACATAAATACCTCCTCTCTATCCTGGAGATAATTGGGAAGAAACCTAATTATCTCCAGGGATAGAGGCAAATCGCCATTTTGAATACAGTAATAAAAATACATTAAAATACATAAATGTGGAAATACCGAATGTATGTGTTTCGTGTAACGTATCCCCAGATAGCCTGGATCTGAGTGCACATTTCTACCGAATAGCGCTCAGATCCAATGTACATAGTTCAATCGCCATGGAGTCAAAGGCTTTCACAAGTCTTTCGGTATACGATTGACTCCATGGGATGGCTATCTGGGTTAAGTCCATGCGTACGTTCCAAACTCCCGAACGGACCGGGGTTCGTATGCTTTGACGAAAACGAAGGGCGACCGGTAGCTTCAGCGGTGTTCAGCAGATAAAGTGTCCATTTATAGTTCCATAGAATCCTCGCCGAACACTGCTGGTCTTTCGCGTGTTTAAAATGGCCGCCGCCTCGTGGTCGGCATACGAACGACGACCACCCTGAATACGGTTGGAATGGAGAGGTGTCTGCGGTTAACCACAACATTCTAATTGGGGCCAAGAGGTTAACCAGCAGCACACTCCTCTCCTGGGTGGCCGTCCGTTCGGTAGTTTCAATCGGTATTTAGAGAAACACACGAACAGGGGCATACGGACAGGAAATCAAACAAAATAAAGGCAAACAGACGAACCTGCAATCTTAGTCTGTACAGATGAATCTGTCACAGTGGTAAATTTAGATTAGGGGGGTGCCCAGGGCTACTCATGCCTAGGGCAGCACAAAATTAAAATACACCACTGCCCGAGGGCCGGTATATCTCTATCTTTACAGTCAGTGCTTCTACATGGCATTACGGCACTCTTACCCCGGTTAGTATATTTCATTATTAGTCATTTTGCAGAAAATCCAAAAATACAAACGAAGGATCTAGCAAAAAAAAAGTCAATAATTAGCAAAGCATCCAATTCTGATGTAACTATTATTTATCAATATATTAAATGAAATATTTTGTTAATTGATCCATAAAGAGCAAAACCTGTGAACCTTTCCCAAAAACATTGATATCAATACCTTGTTGATCCCGGAGATCGGATTGCATTTTAGTGGCAGATAAACCCTTTCTGTTATACAACTGGCTTCCTGCTCCATGTGCTGCGTAAAAGACTTCACGTGATTGGCCCGATTTTTTATTAATTGAAATGACTAGTTAATGGCCATTTCCCAACCGTTCTTTTACCAATATAAATTCGACAATAATATCACATTTACAAACATGTGTCTTTAGAGCTGGAAAATGGAAAGCGCAATGGATTAATGAAGAATTGGAACAAATGAATATTATCTGCAAAGTTATTACAATAGTTATTTTTAAAGAACTTGAAACCTTTATTTTAAACTCACCCCAATAACGAGTCCCAGTTTTGCTGGATAAATTCAATGCAGATAAAATGCAAGATGTTCACGTTTCAGAGGCAATGGCTTTGACAGAATACTACAAAATGAAATCCGCTATTGAAGAAAATTACATAAATAATACATTTGGGACTTGTAATACCAAACAAGCTCAATCGCTGCTTTACTGCTGATTTTTGGGGTTTTGTTTAAATACGCATTCACAAAACGATGGCCACCATTTCTACTTCTATTAAGTAACATATTTCATGATTGAAAGGTTGAATATCCAGGTCGCAATCTGTTAGCAAAAAATAACACCTTGAAAATGGCTTTCCATCCGAGACTCTATGTAAAATGAAAATGTACATTTATAGCCTTATTTATTTGAATGTAAATTAATGATTGAATAATTAATAAATCTGGAATCTGGCACTAACTGTATTATATAACATTCCATCGCTCTGTATCCCTTCATCCAGATACATCGTACTACAAGCGTCCACGTCTTCTTCTGTCATACATCGTCCAAAATCATATCTCAAAGAAGAGGCTTTGGGTTTAATGTCAAATGATTCCAAGATTATTATTAATATTATTACTAGAAAACAAATTGATGAAAACCTTCTCTAAGTAAATCAAAGAATGAATGGAAGCTTTCTACTGAGAACTCGGATATTACATGTAATGATAAGACAACCTTTATCAGTCATTTAAAAGGAGGAAGCATCAGACAGAAAAGATATGACTGAAAATAACTAACAAATCAGCTGGGAAACGTAATGTGCAAAATATAACACAGATATTGTGCAATAACATGTGTCTTGCCTAGAGTAACAGCTTCAAATTGCCTTCAATACCCATGTTACAAAGTTTAAAAAGAGGGTAACATTGGATCGCTGTCTAAATTCCTTAATCGTGGCCTTGAGATCTGTCCACAGATCTATGAACTTACCGGACATGTTGGTCCACAGCTATCTTAAACCACCCAATTTAGATCCAACCAAAGGAACCTTTACGGCATGAGCCAATATCAAACAAATGAATAATTTCATTAACTGCAGCTCCACGCGTGTAATATGCCTGCTCCCATGAATAGACTTATTTTTGTATATTTCCCATGTAACTAACTTGCAATACATCAGCAAACTTAACAGTTTAGACATAGAATTCCATAACCAATCTGAACGACCAGTGGCGTAGAGAGGGCCCTGGTTCAATAAATATTTTTTTACCCCCATCTAGCGCAAGCGTAGACAAAATGTAGATCCCCTCTGTCATACAATGCTCTGGCAGCTGGGGCTGTTTGAATGTAATGTGTGTGGGTGTAGTGGTGTTTTGGTATGTACTGTTGCCCTTAGAATGCAGTAGTACTTCCATATAATGTTGGCATTTGAATGCAGGGGTGTGTTTGAGTGTAGTGATGTCCCGAACGGTTCGCTGGCGAATAGTTCCTGGCGAACATCGCGTGTTTGCGTTCGCCACGGGCGGTGAACATATGCGATGTTCGGTCCGCCCCCTATTCGTCATCATTGAGAAAACTTTGACCCTGTACCTCACAGTCAGCAGACACATTCCAGCCAATCAGCAGCAGACCCTCCCAGACCCTCCTGTGGCAAACGCAGCCACTGTATATTGTCATTCACGTATGTATCATGTTATTGCATATGTGTATACCACTTTAAAGAACCAAGCATATGTGTGTTATGTGTAATATGGTTCAGATGAACTATAGCGTTCGTATGCTGACGGCATGAAAACCGCCAGCATTCATGCAATTGTTTCACGAACAGTGAATTTCAACACTGTTCGAGAAAAGAACAAACTACTGAATGGAGACCACGCACAGGAGGTCGTGTGGCTCCCATTAAGGATTGCGGCTCCCATTAAGGAGCCACAGCACCTCCAAGGGAGGAGGAGCCAACAGAATTTGAGAAGGAATACAGGAGCAGGATGGCTCTATTTCCACCAGCCCTAGCTGAACAGATGGCTGACAGGGTTTGTGCAGATGTGCAGGAATACATCATGCTTCGGAGGTCGCAGATGAACCAGGAAACCAGAGAAAGAGCCACGACGCCTGTTAACATCCTTCCAGGGAAAGCAAAAATTCCCTACCAAGCTTTCAAAAGCTATTCAGAAGCGGATGGTGAGGTAGAGGACTACCTGCAGGATTTTGAGAGGTTATGCCATTTGCACAATATCAGTGCGGAGGATCGGGTACCCCTACTGAAAGGGAGACTATCTGGTCGCGCCGCAGAGGCATATTGTGCCGTACCAGACGAGGACAGTACAGACTATTCAAAGGTGAAACAGGCCATTCTAGCTAGGTATGCGATTACCTCAGAGGCCTACCGACTAAAGTTCAGAGATATTAAAAAGCTCACCAGAGACACGCACACAGAATGGACGCAACGTTTACAACGAGCAGCAAAAGGATGATTGGAAGCCACCCAAGTCAACACCCTAGAAGAACTGTTTCAACTAATGGTAATGGAGCAGTTCTTTAACGGGATACCCGCTCATTTGCAGAATTGGGTGCGGGATCGGAAGCCACGCACTCTACAAAACGCAGCCAAGCTGGCAGATGAGTTCCAAGACACCAGGAGGGAACAGCGCACTCAACCAAAAACAACCTATGGACCTACCGCACCAGTACCAGCCGTAACCGCAGCCGTCCCAGCACGCCCGGGGGTAAGCAATAACACCTACACCCCCAGGTATCAGGCTTGGCCTCCGATACAATGCCACACCTGCAACCAACAGGGACATATGCAGCAGGACTGCCCCCGCAACTGACCACGGCCCAGCTGGAATACCCCGGCACCCAACAACCGGGCAGCGGTTCATTGTGCCCAAGCGGAACTCTACAGAGTACCCAAGGTCCTAGCTTCCACCGAGGAACCTCTGGGTACGTTACATGAGGTAAACCCTATCCAAGCCACCTCTGACAACCGCCAAGGGCACAGACAAGAGGTACAGATGGAGGGGAGAAATGTACAGGGGTTATGCGAGACTCTGGAGCTACTATAATGGGAATGTGGAGGTGGGCCTGATGCAGGATTTACCCGCAGACGTTATTGTAGCGAAAGCCACTTCGCCACTGTGTTTTGGAGGGGGCTGCTTGCCCGCCTCTTACCCTGTGACTACGGTCCCTGGGCGATTTGGCCCTTTATGCACGGTATTTGGGCATACTGTGGGTTATTGGGCTGCCCCAGGATTATGGGCCCTCTCATCAGCCCATACGAAACTTAAACCCCATGGCGTTTGAACTGTGTTTGTGGCATCTGAGCGCTGTTTGGATATGTTGAGCGCTCAGATCCAAGCCATCTGGGGATGGGTTGAATGTGGGGGTTCTGTTTAGTATAACAGGAGTTATGCATTTTTATGTCTTTTGGTGGTTGCTGGTGGTTGCTTATTGGGGGAATCTGCTACAAGGGATTGCTATGCTAGGCATATTCCCTTGCTATAATCACTGAGCTCTTGTAAGAGCTTGTTCCTGCTTCGTTCTGAAGGGAGATAGCTGCAGCCTGCGGTGCTTATGGTGTCTGGTGGAGTGCTTGGAGTCCTCTGGAAGCGCTAGGAGCATCTTTCAACGGAGGTACCCAGTCGTGGTGCCAGTGGATCCGTTACATTGGTGGCAAGCGGTGGGATGGCGTCCTAGTGTGAGGAGAAGCAGCTCAGAGACACCGGTAACGTGTGGAGTTGTGCAGCGTCCCTATCTTCAGCAACATAATGGAACCAGCAGTGGCTACAGCAAGCATAGCATATAGCTACTCCGTACTAGAGTTTGGCACGATGGTAGGGTTGCACCTGAAGTTTTACGGACCCAATCCAGAGGAGAAATACGTGCGGTTCGTGTGGGACATGGTGACCCGGAACCTACAACACAGGGCGTTGAGGGAAGGCCAGTGGGCACGTTGGGAGAAACTCCAACCACAGGTAGAGTGGGACGAGGAAGAAACCGAGGTGGCCGGTGGAGATGGGACCGAGGTCTCTCTACCGGCCCTACAGGGATGCTGGGCACCCGGCCCAGATCCCCAGCGGCAGTATGTTTTACAGGGAGGGGAGACCGTCGGTCTCACTCCCCAGCGGCAGAATGTGTTATTGGAGGAAGAGACAACCGGTCTCCCTCCCCAACAGCAACCAGAGGTACCCGAGGTAGAGGACCTCATAGACTGGTCCTGGGAGGACCCCCTGCAGGCAGGTGGAGATGGAGCCGAGATCTCTCCACCGGCCCTACAGGGATGCTGGGCAACCGGCCCAGATTTCCAACTAGAGCTGGAGTTACAGAAAGTGGAGAGCATCGACCTCCCCCCCAGCAGCAGCCGGAGTACCAGGGGGAGGTAAGTGATATTTCTCCTCCCCAGTCAACTCCTTTGTTCCCTGACCCCCCAGCAGAAGAGCTGGCAACTGGGCAGAGCGCCGCTAGCCTCTGTCCTCCCTTGTTTCCTTCCCCTGAGACTACCCCAGCTCTGACCCCGGAGCAGAGCACATCGGGCATCTGGCCCCCAAGTACTCACAGCCATTTGCCCAGCAAGGCCGAGGGTGCCACAGTTTCACCCCACAACTTGGGACCTACAGGCCAGTATGACTTATTGTGGGGGGGCTATTCTGTGAATTCTTTATTGTGGGGGGCTACACTGCTAAATTTGTTTTGTGGGTGGGCTACTCTGCTAATTTTGTTTTATGGGTGGGCTGCCCGAATAATCTAGGTACTGACCGGCAGAAGGTCAGGTACCTGGTTAGTCTACCCCCGAATGGGAAGATATGTAGCGAAAGCCACTTCGCCACTGTGTTTTGGAGGGGGCTGCTTGCCCGCCTCTTACCCTGTGACTACGGTCCCTGGGCGATTTGGCCCTTTATGCACGGTATTTGGGCATACTGTGGGTTATTGGGCTGCCCCAGGATTATGGGCCCTCTCATCAGCCCATACGAAACTTAAACCCCATGGCGTTTGAACTGTGTTTGTGGCATCTGAGCGCTGTTTGGATATGTTGAGCGCTCAGATCCAAGCCATCTGGGGATGGGTTGAATGTGGGGGTTCTGTTTAGTATAACAGGAGTTATGTATTTTTATGTCTTTTGGTGGTTGCTGGTAACATGTGCTTAATGGAGGCTGTGTTTGTCCCTGGATATAATTAAATCAGCTTCTCCATTGTCTCCAGGATAGAGGATTCTGGGGAACTAGTTTGAGCTGGAAAAACCATGCTTCCAGAAGGTCAAATGCACATTTGTACTAACTTTTGAACCCCTGGTCCAATTCGTATGATTTTTGGGTATGTTGTTCCCCCGAATGGATTGATTGTGAATATGTATTTTTATGCGAATGTGATTTATATTTTGGGAGTTATGAATGTTGAGTAAAAACTGTATTTTCCCTACCTATGATAATTGTATTTTCCTGTGTGTACAGATAATTAGTTTACAGGTAGAGGGGAGGGCTATGTGTGGGATGTAACTATTGTGTGATTGGTTAATGTACATTACTGTGTGTCCCTCCCCTTCATGGGAGCACCTAATAAAAAGGGCTGCAAGCTAGCAGCCAGAGAGTTCTATTTTTACCCTCAACTTGAGTCCTGTCTCTTATTGGGGGAATCTGCTACAAGGGATTGCTATGCTAGGCATATTCCCTTGCTATAATCACTGAGCTCTTGTAAGAGCTTGTTCCTGCTTCACTCTGAAGGGAGATAGCTGCAGCCTGCGGTGCTTATGGTGTCTGGTGGAGTGCTTGGAGTCCTCTGGAAGCGCTAGGAGCATCTTTCAACGGAGGTACCCAGTCGGGGTGCCAGTGGATCCGTTACAGTTATTTTGGGCAACGACCTGGGGGAGCTGACTTCAGCGTTTGTTCCCCAATCTACTATCCAAGAAGCTTATCCGGCTGTGGCCCGGCAACAGGCTCGCACCACAGCACCACCTAACCACGCTGAGGCTCAGGTAAGCAATGTACCCCCCATGCCTAATGTCACACCCTGGGCGTCCCCCCTAGAATTTGGGTCGGAAGTGGCCCTAGACCCTTCCTTACAGCTGTACAAAGACTGTAGCTAAAAATCAGGCAGGGTTCGAAGGGGAAAGGTACACTTGGGATAAGGGACTACTATAACGCCAAGCCGAGAAGGTAATAGCCGGAGCGATCCCTATACCCATTAAGCAATTAATTGTTCCCCGAAAATATAGATTGGAACTGCTGCGCATAGCGCATGACATACCCTTGTCCAGACACTTAGGGATCAGTCGTACTAAACACAGGCTGACCCAGAATTTCTTTTGGCCAGGTATCTCCCAGGATGTACGGCGATATTGCCAGACCTGTGATACCTGCCAAATGGTAGGGAAGAGGGGTGACCGATACAAGGCCCGGCTACGATCCCTCCCCATAATTGGGGAACCCTTTAGCCGGGTCGCAGTAGCTATAATAGGGCCCTTAGCTAAACCTAGCCCCTCCGGCAAGAGATACGTTCTAATGGTGGTAGACTATGCCACCAGATACCCTGAGGCAGTGGCCTTGACCAATGTGCACGCAGAAACGGTAGCAGATACCCTGATGCAAATATTCTCCCGCGTGGGATTTCCCCGGGAGATTATTTCGGATAGGGGCACTCCGTTTACCGCCGGAGTAACGCACCAACTCTGGAGGATATGTGGGGTACAACAGATCTTGAACTCTGCATATCATCCCCAGTCCAACGGACTCTGAACGTTTTAACGGCACCCTAAAACAGATGATCCGTATGTTCATGGATACCCAGAAAGACTGGGAAAGGTTCCTTCCCCACTTAATGTTTGCATATAGGGAAGTACCCCAAGAATCCACCGGATTCTCCCCTTTCGAACTTCTGTTCGGAAGGAGAGTGAGGGGCCCCCTCGATTTAATCCGAGAACATTGGGAAGGAGAAAGGACCATTAATTGTACACCTATCGTACCATATGTGCTGGAGTTTAGGGAACGCTTGGAGGCTCTGACTCAGACTGTACGCGACAACCTCCAGGCGGCCCAACAGCGACAGAGCCGATGGTACGATAGGGGAGCCAGGGACCGCAGCTTTCAAGTCGGGCAAAAAGTATTCAATTTTACGACCAGTCCACAAAGATGCAGTTGCAGGCCTCCTGGCAGGGCCCATACAAGGTGGTAGAACAAATATGTGATGCCACTTATGTGATCACAGTCACAGGCGCAGGAGCCAAATGCATGCTCCACGTAAACATGCTCAAACCCTATCAGGAGCAGACCGAAGAGGTCACTGCGATTTGCGCATCCGCGGCCGAGGATTTTGATAATTTACCTCTCCCAGACCTCCTAGATAAGGAGGGCCGGAACGGAGATTTGGGAGAGATACAGTTAGGGGAGCGGTTAAGCGCACAAGAGAGTACCCAAGTCCAAAGCCTAATTAGGGAAAAAGGGGCCACCTTCTCTAACATACCCGGATAGACCCCGTTGGCAACCCACAAGGTAGAAACCTTAGACCAAACCACCCTTCACCAACCTCCCTACCATATCCCAGAATCCGTAAAAGGGAGTATGTATAAGGAGATTGAAGAGATGCTACTGCTAGGAGTGATAGAGCACTCTGATAGCCCTTGGGCCTCCCCAGTAGTGCTAGTGCCGAAATGGGATGGAACGACCTGTTTCTGCGTAGACTACCGGAGGCTCAATGACAAAACCACCTCAGATGCTTACCCGATGCCCCGGATAGACGAGCTACTAGATAACATGGCCAGAGGCCAGTACCTCACCACAATAGATCTGTGCAAAGGGTACTGGCAAATTCCACTAGCCGAGGACGCCATTCCTAAGTCGGCGTTTGTCACCCCATTTGATTTGTACCAGTTTAAAGTCATGCCATTCGGGATGAAAAATGCCCCGGCTACCTTCCAGAGGATGGTGGATCGGCTACTGGATGGGTTTCACGTTTTATGGACGCAGTTATCACTGGAACATTTTCAGTTTATACCTATTACAACTGGGATACCACTATTGCCTGCTGGGCATTTAGGGACTACTAGTCCCAGTTATATGTTATTAACACAGTATTATGCGGTCTAAAAGGGTTGAGTCTGGGGGCCCTATGTCACAGGATTCTCTGAGGATCTACAATTTTTTGGGAACTCTACCCAACTCAGGGGTCCCCATTACTCATTCAATACCCATTGTAAAGCGCTGCGGAATTGGATTGCGCTATATAAATAACATAATATAATAATAATACACAACCAGGATTGGCCTGCTATGTCTGTGCCCCATCGATTGGCCTGCTATGTCTGTGCCTATTTGAATGGCCTGCTATGTCTGTGCCCCATCGATTGGCCTGCTATGTCTGTGCCTATTTGAATGGCCTGCTATGTCTGTGCCTATTTGAATGGCCTGCTATGTCTGTGCCTATTTGAATGGCCTGCTATGTCTGTGCCTATTTGAATGGCCTGCTATGTCTGTGCCTATTTGAATGGCCTGCTATGTCTGTGCCTATTTGCTTGGCCTGCTATGTCTGTGCCTATTTGCTTGGCCAACTATTCTGTGTCCATTCGTTTGGCCTGCTGGGCCTGTGCCCTTCTGGGAATATCACTGAGGAAAACACAGTACCCACCAGTAACATGGAGATAGGCAGGTGTCCAGGCACGCACCATTGCCATACTGTCCAAGAGGACACCAGTATACGACCATCTGAGTGTGGTGGGAATGGTTAAGGCCCTAAACCTCATGTCTGAAGGGCAAGGTTTTTTATCAAGACCCCGGGCACACACCCACGGTTTACACCAGACCGGCGACGACACGTCTCCAAGGAGAACTTCGCACAGACAAGGACTGGTACTCAGACACCTACAGGGGAACGCGGTGTTTCCTTGTCTTTAACAACTAACTCTCTATCCGCCTCCAGGTATCCATATAGGTATCGGTAGTTATTCCTGCGTAAGGTTAGCTCCTGGCCTTGTTCAGTGGGGCATTCTTGTTTTGCCTTCCGGCCTGCTATTTGCCTTCTATCTGAGATAGAATTTTTGTATTTACTCTTATCTACGTTAATTTTTGTTTTTGTTTTCGTGACTTCCTTATCCTTTCGCTCCGGTCGTCGAGAGGCCTGACTTTACCTCCTCCGACCTCCCGGGCGCTCGTGGATTGCGGAGAACGTCTCCAGCTTTCTTCAGGCTATCAATGTGCATGCGCACAGGATCCGGACAGTCAGTTGGTAGTTTTCCATCATTGTTTCCATAGGTTGCCCTCAGCCTTATGCTAATTGGTATACCCTGCAGTTTGTCATCCTAAGTCTCTAGGGACTCTAGTTTGGATCAAAAGAGGGTGAGGTCCTTGATCCGTGGATATTTTATTTTCAGGAACAGAGAGCGAACCCCTCATATACAGAACCGGACACTGATTTGTTGTTATTAGTGGGCGCAGCCCTCCCTCAACCTCAGCCAGATACTGAGCTGGATACAGAGGACATGTTTGGAGTGACACTTTCCCATAGAGAGAACCGGTCACGGATATAGACTCTACTGTGTGGTTATTAGTCGGACGCTATCAAGATATTAGATCACATTAATAGAGAGCGCGGCTCTCATACTCGCGACGTGCTACAGTTCCGACCATTTGTTCATGGCACAGGCTTGTACCTGTGCAAGACATCGTTGACTACATAGAGGGGCGTCCCTCCTGCGTTCAAATAGATCTGTCGTCCGTGCTACTGATTTCGTTATGGAGGACTGCCTGGTCATGCAAGGTATACATATTGAGACTGGATCCCTCTATTTTATCTCCGGTAATGGATCGACTGGATCTGGACCACTGTACCACACGCGAGAAATACCCACAGAGGTATACAGGGGGAGACTCCCACTTATTTACACACACTCCTGGAGATGGTATGGCTAACGGATGAGCCTCAGGTAGTACGAGAGTACAGGTTTTGGTATATTCTGTACCATATAAAATGGAGAATTGCTTTCAGTTTTGGATATCCAGACCATTGCAAACAAACTGTGCAGACAGTTTCTCCCATATCAAGATGACAGGAGATACGGAGACCTTCATGGAGCAGATGGGCACTGCCTTGCTCGGGTAACAAGACTAGAGAAGGCCTACTACCCGGTCTGAAGGTAAACCGTATGCATAGGTCGCATGATAAGACCGGAAACCCCGGTTGTCTTGAGTTCCCCAGTCATTACGATCTTGGGATAAGATGGCAGTACTGCCCCATCTCCTCGGAGCACATACCTGGTGAACAGGTTTCGGAGATGGTGGGGCTTCAATATATATATATATATATATATCCCCTCACAGGAGCCGTTTTGTTTTGGATTCGCACTAATCCACTTTTTCAACTACCGTCAAGGAGACCTACGAGTCTCTATGGAGGTACCTGGTGTGCCCGACTCCTACGCCGACACCAAAGTCGGGTCATGTCCAACCGCTGGAGTACGGCTCAGGATAGTAGCAGACTCAGACAGGGCTGCCGACATTCTCTAACAGGACGTCACATGTTTCGGACGGCTGAAGCTGGACCCTTCTTTTTTCACTATATTTGCTCTCTGGAGTCGCCTGTCATGAGCAAAGGGACTTTGCGCCTTGCCTGCGCATTGGAGAAGGCTATGTGTTCGCGGAACTCCAAGCTAAGAAGGGAGGTACCCCTCTATAGGGAGACTGACTTCAATTATCAAACTCACATTCCTGGGTCCCTTGTCCTAGGGTCTACTCTGGGAGTTACGTGCCGGGACAGTCAGGGGTACAGGGACCTAATGGTCTCGCTATATTATACCCCATCTAGTAGGTGGTGTGTATACCAGGAACCCCTACACAAATGTTTACAGGTCGAGCATGGAACAGGATCGTACTACGGGTAATCGGATTATTTCACTCTCTCACTACAGCACGTGAGGACTCTTCGTGGTTTCCAGGTCCCAATCACCATTGGATCCGTACATCTTTCACTCTTAGACGATGACATATCTGAATGGAAATCTCCACTCAGGTTTACGCTTCCCCATTCCTTTGAATATTTCTGGGATTCTCTATTCCCAGAATAGTCGACCACAGTTCATCCACACAAGTTCAGTTCGGAACCCTGAATGGACGTTCTTTTGGAGTCTTTTCTCTACCGCAGCCGAGGATTACACAGTCCATTTGGAATATTGGAATCACTTAGGATACGGCTGGTTTGACCACACTCTTGCCTGCATACTAATTTATTCTCGGATGAAACATCTCACCGGGAAGGTCAGGAGGGAACGAAAGATCCTACTCGGTTCTATTGTGATATTGGTGGTGGACTTTGGCGCATTCCTTGAGATTGGAGATCTACCTGCAAGGCCACATCGCTGGATGACCCTGGCACGATCGGAGGAGCCACCTTACAGATCAAGAGTTGAGACATGGTGGCATCTCGCGGCCCTAAGTCCGCAAATGACCTTCGATATTTTACAACTACAGGAAAATGGCTGATAGTTCAGATTGCCAGCTCATGGACCGACCGCTAGGAAACAGGTCGCAACACCATGTACAATGGATCTATCGGCGGATGGTGTTTTTTTTTCCGTGTTTGAGATGCTTCGTCGGCTGGCATCTTCATTGATCCGTCTTCTGTCGTTTATCGCAGTTGTTAAACCCAATTAGGATTACTCTGATATCTCCTGGAATAGGTACCAGCGACACAAACAGCGTTGGATTGGTGAATTGAGCGTTGAAACAGCAAATACGAAGCCTCCTATCATGTTATAAAATTGTAGATTATGCTAGCTTTAGTGTACCTATAATCTTAATTTTATTAATGACAGGAGGTGAGTATTTCCCACCCATTCTTATCCCTCCCTTGGTTAATGTTAATAGTTTAGATTAATCAGGTATGTATGCAACTCTGCTTGTTGTCTCTGCTACCTGTCACTTGTTTCTTATGTCTGTTTTTCATATGTAGGGTTGGGATATCTACATATTAAGGTAAATTTGGTTGTTACACTGGGTGCCTACATGTTTTGTTCAGAGTACATTTCATTGGCTAACCAACCCTTTCGATTCTGTTTTTCTCTCGTTTCAGTTTACAGTCCATCAACGCTATCTGGTTTGACAGTTCTTCTTGGATGGTGGACATTGTTGTATTCATTGTATCTAGGACTTTGTTTCTTCCCCATTATTTTTTCTGCTTTTTGTTCTGTTGCAGCTTGAAAGAGGAAATGATGCATGGGGAGGGGAGTTTTATAGTACCTAACTTTTTTCTGATTGGTTGTTTTTCTGTGCTGCTGTGGAGTTCTAGTAAAGAGAGACTTAAGCAAACACTCGCCTCCTGTCATTAATAAAATTAAGATTATAGGGACACTAAAGCTAGCATAATCTACAATTGTTTCACGAACAGTGAATTTCAACACTGTTCGTGAAAGAACAAACTACCGAATGGAGACCACACACAGGAGGTCGTGTGGCTCCCATTAAGGATTGCATTGTTGCAATCGGTAATTAAGAGGATTCAGGGTGGCCGTCGTTCGACTACCGACCACGCGGCGGTCGGCCATCTTGGATCCTTTGTTAGCCTAGCGGTATTTGGTCGTTGAGCGCCTGGAACTAAAATCGGCTACTCGGCGGCACGAATACCGCTGGACTTCCAAGCCGTTCGGGAGCCCCGGTCCTTCTGTAATGTGTTTCTCTAAGGTCAATCGGTAGTTTGAATGTAACTTAGAAATAATGTGTGTTTCATGCGGCGTTCGGTCATTTAAGCTGGGATCTGAGCGGTACTTTCACGAAAAGTGCGCTCAGACCCCAGCTATCTACCAAACATCCATTAGTTTAAATCTAACGAATATTATAAAAGTTATGTATTTTCATGTGGAATATTGGTTCTGCTGCACGAGGGGATAATCCACTTAACTGTATACTCTAGTGGGAGTATCAGTCTCGTGCAGCGGTGCCTGATGGGAAAAATGCCCAGGTTATTCAGTCCCCCATGTAGTCCCCTACTGTATAGCCCCTGGAGTGTCTGGATTATTGTATGATGTACCTGCCTATTTGCATTATTGCCTGTTTTTCTTGTCTACCAGCGGAGACCTTGTGGATTATACTACCTCTCCGCTACACCTCCCACCTCCTAGACAGCATACAATTTAGATTAATTCTGAAGCTGCATTCTTTTATTTATTTTTTGTGTTTGTGTTTATTCTACATTATCCTCCATAGCCAGTAACCTGTGTTTATTATACATTATCCCCCCCATAGCCAGTAACCTGTGTTTATTATACATTATCCCCCATAGCCAGTAACCTGTGTTTATTATACATTATCCCCCCATAGCCAGTAACCTGTGTTTATTATTATTATTATTATTATTATTATTATTATTGCCATTTATATAGCGCCAACAGATTCCGTAGCGCTTTACAATATTTTGAGAGGGGGGGATGTAACAATAAATAAGACAATTACAAGAAAACTTACAGGAATGATAGGTTGAAGAGGACCCTGCTCAAATGAGCTTACAGTCTATAGGAGGTGGGGTATTAGAAACATTAGGATAGGAAATATCAAGTAGGAGTGAAGCAGAGCTGGAGGAGAGAGCACTATCCCATAGGAGAGCAAGCGACAGGTATGTAAGGGAGAGATTACTCTGGGAGGCCATACGCTTTCCTGAAGAGATGGGTTTTAAGGCCCTTCTTAAATGATTGAAGACTAGGGGAGAGTCTGATGGCAGTAGGCAAGTTATTCCATAGGAGAGGAGCCGCCCGTGAGAGGTCCTGCAAGCGTGAGTTGGCCGTACGGGTGCGAGCAGCGGTCAGGAGGTGGTCGCGGGCAGAGCGGAGGGTACGAGGAGGGGCATACCTCTGGATCAGTGAAGAGATATAAGAGGGGCTGGAATTGTTCAGTGCTTTAAATGTATGGGTTAGCACTTTGAATTGACTCCTATAGGATACAGGGAGCCAATGTAAGGACTGGCAGAGGGGCGAGGTGTGAGAGGACCGACTGGATAGGAAAATCAGTCTAGCTGCAGCATTCATTACAGACTGTAGCGGGGCAGTACGGCTTTTGGGGAGACCAATCAGGAGAGGGTTACAGTAATCCATGCGGGAAATTACTAGAGCATGGACAAGCTCCTTGGTAGCATCTTGCGTAAGAAAGGGGCGGATGCGGGCTATGTTTTTGAGTTGGAACCTACAGGACTTGGCAACAAACTGGATGTGAGACTCAAAGGTGAGACCAGAGTCAAGTATGACGCCAAGACAGCGCGCTTGTAGGGATGGACTTATGTGGATATCACTGACTTGAAGGGAGAGTGAGAGAGGAGGATCAGTATTAGGAGGAGGAAAGACAAGGAGTTCAGTTTTAGAGAGGTTAAGTTTGAGAAAGCGTGACGACATCCAGTCAGAGATGGAAGTGAGGCAAGCAGTGACACGTTGCAGGACGGCCGGGGAGAGGTCCGGTGAGGAGAGGTATATCTGAGTGTCATCAGCGTACAGGTGGTAGTTGAATCCAAAAGAGGCAATAAGTTTTCCAAGAGAGGCAGTATAAAGAGAAAATAGAAGGGGACCAAGGACAGAGCCTTGGGGAACTCCAACCGAGACAGGGCGAGGGGAGGAGGTATCCTTGGAAAAGGAGACACTAAATGAGCGTTGGGAGAGATAGGAGGAAAACCAAGAGAGGACAGAGTCACAGAGACCGAGTGATTGAAGAGTTTGAAGGAGGAGAGCATGATCAACTGTGTCAAAGGCAGCAGAGAGGTCATCCCCAGCATAGCCAGTAACCTGAGTGTAATAGAGATACTGTGTGCGATACAGGGATACTGTGTGCGATACAGGGATACTGTGTGCGATACAGGGATACTGTGTGCGATACTGTGTGCGATACAGGGATACTGTGTGCGATACAGGGATACTGTGTGCGATACAGGGATACTGTGTGCGATACAGGGATACTGTGTGCGATACAGGGATACTGTGTGCGATACAGGGATACTGTGTGCGATACAGGGATACTGTGTGCGATACAGAGATACTGTGTGCGATACAGAGATACTGTGTGCGATACAGAGATACTGTGTGCGATACAGAGATACTGTGTGCGATACAGAGATACTGTGTGCGATACAGAGATACTGTGTGCGATACAGAGATACTGTGTGCGATACAGAGATACTGTGTGCGATACAGAGATACTGTGTGCGATACAGAGATACTGTGTGCGATACAGAGATACTGTGTGCGATACAGAGATACTGTGTGCGATACAGAGATACTGTGTGCGATACAGAGATACTGTGTGCGATACAGAGATACTGTGTGCGATACAGAGATACTGTGTGCGATACAGAGATACTGTGTGCGATACAGAGATACTGTGTGCGATACAGAGATACTGTGTGCGATACAGAGATACTGTGTGCGATACAGAGATACTGTGTGCGATACAGAGATACTGTGTGCGATACAGAGATACTGTGTGCGATACAGAGATACTGTGTGCGATACAGAGATACTGAGTGCGATACAGAGATACTGAGTGCAATACAGAGATACTGAGTGTAATACAGAGATACTGAGTGTAATACAGAGATACTGAGTGTAATACAGAGATGCGGTGTGTAATTGTAGCGTTACTCACCATTTCCAGGGGCCGGCCGCGGTCCTCTCTTCAAGCCACACACGGTCCTGTGGCTCATCCGACTGCTCAAACAGGAAGGCGGGCAGTGACCGCTGTGGCGAAACCAACCTCGCCACTGGGCCCTGGAGAAGCCTGTTTGCTAGCCTCCTACCTGCTGACTATGGCCCCTGGGTTATTTGGGGCATATTGTACTTTATATTGCTGCTACTGGCCCTTTAAAATCAGCGATGGACATATTGGGACTTTTGGGAATACTGTCCCTTTAAGACTGTGGAGCATATTCCAGTATACTGCCTTTAATATTACATATGTATTTATGTGTTGAGTTTAACCTGGGATATGTATGCAGCATTCACCTGATTGTTCGGTAGAATCACTCCATTCATTATATTGAGTGAAACTACCGAACAACCAGACCACCCAGGAATAAGTGTGCCTCCAATTACAGTTTGCAACAATGTTGCAAACGGGTAATTGGCAATCAGTGTAATGTATTCTTTGTCCTCTGGGTGGCCGCCATTCGGGAAACAAACACGTGGCGGCGGCCATCTTAAACTACCGAACAGCGGTGTTTTGCCGTCGAGTGTCTGGAACTAAAATCTGACACTTGACTAGGCAAACACCGCTGAGACCTCCATACTTCCAGAAATTCGTATAGAAACTACCGAATGACCCGCCGTTCGGTAGAAAGAACCCCACAAACAAGGGAATTCATTCAAACCCTCTCCAGGCTCTATAACACAGGCAATTCGTCTGTTTTCATTCCCTTGTTTGTGACCGACCGCAGGGCCAAAATGCATGAAACTGTTTTCGGATACTTTACCCATGCGGTCGGTCAAATCTTTGGAACCTCATATCTCCCGAACTGTTCATCCGAATGACTTGAATTTTGGATATGTTGTCCCCCTGAATAAGGGCTATCCAGCGATGCTGGATTTAAAGGTGTACCCCCTGTTTTTGGGGTACATCCAGAACTTGGCTGGAAAAGTGCACCGGATAATTGGGTTTAATGTTATCTGAGAGGAGGGGATGTGTGGGCTGAACCATGTATGTGATTGGTTATTTTATGCCTCCCCCTGGGTGTGGCCTGTATGTGGATTATTGTAATAAAAGCCAGGCTGGATGAGACAGTCCAGAGTTCCTGTTTTACCCTCAAAGTGATGTGTCGTCTCATTATTGGGGGAAGGATTTATTGCATGCTGTTCCAGTTGACTGCTAGGAGTACAAGCCTATTCGTATGGTTCCTATTCAATGGTCTACAGCATTCATATGCTTGGGAGAATTTAAAAGGTTTCTCGGATTCGGTGATTGTGGTGTCTGCCAGAGTGCTTGGAGTCCTCAGGAAACGCTAGGAGCATCCATTAACGGAGGTACTCAGTCGGGGTGCCAGGTGATCCGTTACAACCGCGAGAAGCGGTCACGTGTCCCGCCTGGATCTAAGAGCGCGCCGCGAGTCTCGGGTGCGCTCTTAATGAGACAGTGTGAGCCTAAATTGACAAAAGGCTCCCATTGGCCCCTGTCATGCCACACACCCCATACACTTACCTTTTGGGGTGTGGATATGACAGGAGCCAATCACATTAGTTTAGATGCTACTTATACTTACCCTTGTCCCTTAGTTCCTGCTACAGTTCCCTTTAGCGCTTGTGGTGTTCAGTTGTGTTCCTCTGTATTTGACCTTGGCTTTGTATTCTGACTTCATTTTCACTTTATCCTTATCTGTTCTGTTTGCCGGCTTGCTGTTTCCTGTGTACCAGACCCCGGCTAGTCCTAGTTTACGCTGTCTCTTTGTGCCCTTAACCTCGGATCGTTCCTGACTCCGTACTTCTCCTATATACGTCGAGTCCGGCCACTCTAAGGACCGGTAGACGTATCTTCCCTCTGTGCTGTCTTCTGTTTATCTGGATCCTGCGTGTTGGGGTAATCTCTCGTTACAGTAATACAGAGATACTGAGTGTAATATAGGGATACTGTGTGTGTCACGGGTGGCGGTACGGAAACCGGGACCCCTGAGTGCCTGATTATAAGTGGGAGTCTTCAGCGTGGAGGTGGACTATCAGGGCCTGGTGCAGGGTAACCACACGCCCTCTGGTGTTGAGCACCAGCATTTGCGGCCACATACCAGAACCCTGATGCAGCTACAGCGGATCCCAGGAACTAGGTAATATGGAAATTAAGCAGACCTCCCAGGAGCTTAATAGGGAGGCTCTGCAGCAAGATTGTATCCAGTACTAGAAACAAGGCAAGACTAGAGATAGGCACCAAACATGAAAACAAGACAGAACTAATAGAACCCAGAGAAGGATGGGAAGCTAAACCCAGAACATATACACAAGACATGAGGAAAACATGAACATAACATGGGCATGACTGGACAGGACTGTACATGGGCTGGGGATACAAACTAAATCAAGACAAGATAACATAGGCAAAACAAGAGGAGAAATGACTAAGTACTACATATGGAAATCATGGGGATTTAGTCACACTATATGATCATACATTGCATAAGCCTGCCAACAACGCCAATGTACCCCATATCTGGCAGGTCCTACACTGCCTAATGTATGCTAAAACAACCACAGATTCAGAACACATATATAGCACTTACCTGCAAGAAAGGGCAGAAGCCGTGAGCGACTGCCTGCAGGAACTCTGACACATAATGAAAGCTGGAAACATACGGGTGTGGCAAATAAAACAAACATTTAAAGGAAACCTGGAGACTGGGAAATCCAGGGACGAACTATAGGAATGAACCCAGAAATCCCAGCATAAAGAAAACCAGACATAGAATAGAAAACCAAAAACCAAAAAAAACTAAACAAGAATTGTAAAAAGAGTACTGGATACCAGAAGCCAAAGCCAGACATCTCCGCAGAACATGGCATGATGTGACATAACTCCCCTCTTAAGGAGCGACCTCTGGGCGCGACAAGCAGCTCTCAGGCAGAGACCAGGAAAGAAGCGAGGATCCAGCAACTAAGTCCTCAAGACTTACCGTAGGCAAGGATTCCCCGACACAGCAGGAAAGTAGTATACGGCTCACAATGCCATTCCGAACTACTTTACTTCCTTTGGAAGGGTCTCCTGCAAAGGAACCACCAGCCAGGACCGATATCCACTCCAGAATAGGAGCACTGTCACGAAACAGGAACCAGAACAAGGAACCAGGGACCAAGTATCACAAGAGAACACCTGAAGCGACCACTGTACCGCTTAGCAGATCGACCTCCTCCACGACAAAAAAATACTGATTGTAATACAGGGATACAGTGTGTAATACAGAGATACTGTGTGTAATACAGAGATACTGAGTGTAATACAGGGATACAGTGTGTAATACAGAGATACTGAGTGTAATACAGGGATACAGTGTGTAATACAGGGATACTGAGTGTAATACAGGGATACAGTGTGTAATACAGGGATACTGAGTGTAATATAGAGATACTGTGTGTAATACAGAGATACTGAGTGTAATACAGGGATACAGTGTGTAATACAGGGATACTGAGTGTAATACAGGGATACAGTGTGTAATACAGGGATACTGAGTGTAATATAGAGATACTGTGTGTAATACAGAGATACTGAGTGTAATACAGGGATACAGTGTGTAATACAGGGATACAGTGTGTAATACAGAGATACAGTGTGTAATACAAGGACTATTGGAGAGGGGCAGTAAATGTATTATAATAGAATTAAGGGAGGAAGACATGGAGAGGGGGCAGTAAATGTAATATAATAGAATTAATGGAGGAAGACATGGAGAGGGACATGGCACTAAAAGACTGTGTCCACTCCGGGCAGCAGCCAGCTGACCCGTGTGAGTCAGGCTGGGGCTGCCGGGAGTAGACAAGGGGGAGATATGTGGCGGGACATCGCCACTAAGTGCCATGTCCCCTGACTATTCAGAGGTTTGGTTTTATATTTTGTGTCTCCAATATGTACTGTGATGGTTTTCCCTTGTGTATGTCTTGCTATTACTGCATTTCAGAGCATTTAAAAGTTGACAGTTGACAGTTGACAGTTAACTCCTGGAGCCGTGAATAAAAATGGTCAGTTGACTCCCAGGCTATGTGTCGTGTGGTCCTTGGGAATGGGAATTATGCTGTGTGTCCTGCCTTCTGTATGATGAATCCTGAGTACCAGCGGAGGGCCCTTGGATTAACCCCTGCCGCTCCGCTACAAGGCTCCCATTGGCCCACGTCATTCCAGCACCCCCACACATGAACGTTTTGGGGGCGTAGGCATGACGTGGGCAAATCACTGGTGTAACCGTAGTGCACATAAAAAAAAAAAAAAAAAAAAAACTAGAAATTTGACTGTGAAATAATAGCAGTCAGTTTCCTTCACACGTGTGCGTTTCAGGGCCTGCCAGGGCACAGTGTCACACCAATGCTACTCATATCTGGTGTAACAGTTGTGGCGGAACCAACCTCGCCACTGAGAACTGGAGAAGCCTGGTTGCTAGCCTCCTGCCCAGTGATTATGGTACCTGGGAGATATTGCTCTTTAAGGGACTGAATTGGGGCTTATGGACTGCTACCATAATGTACTGACCCTTTAAGAACTACTTGTGGGCATGTGGATTGTATAATACTGTCCCTAGCCCTTTAAATACTTTGGGGACAGATTGGTACTTTTGTATATGGCACTTCGGACACAGTCGAAGCTGTCGAAGCTGTCGAAGCTGTCGAAGTTACCGAAGTTGTCGAAGTCGTCGAAGTGGCCGGTTTCGGACAAAGGACCACGTGGCGGCGGCTATTTTAACTTCGAACACTGCCGACCCTTAACATCAACTCCACTTCGACACTTCGACTAAAGTCGAAGTACAGGCACACTTCGAATGGGACTTAGAAGTTTTTATGCCAGAAATTGACCGACCGCACAGCCCAAATCCATGGAACTGTTTTGGGCAAGAAAATGTGCTGGCGGTCGGTCATAAAAGGACTTCCGTGTAACTTTTGATCCACTGGAGGGATTTGCCTGATTTTTGGAAGTGTTTATGTTTAAAGTATGCTGAGTCTGAATATGAGATTTGTATGTGAATGCGATGTATGGTTTTGAAGTTATAGATATTGTGTAAAAGTTATGTTTTAAACTGTATAATAAGTGGATTATCTCTCAGGCTAAGGGGATGGGATGTGTGGGTTGTACCATATCTCGGATTGGTTATTTTATGCCTCCCCCTGGGTGTGGCCTGTATGTGTGAGATGGAAATAAAAGCCAGGCTGGATGAGCCAGTCCAGAGTTCCTGTTTAACCCTCAAAGTGAAGTGTTGTCTCATTATTGGGGGAGGATTTATTGTATGCTGTTCCAGTTTGACTGCTAGGAGTGTAAACCTATTCGCATGGTTTTTCCTATTCGGCTGTATACAGCATTCAGATGCTAGAGAGGATTCCTATGCTTCTCAGATTCGGTGGTTGTGGTGTCTGCTGCAGTGCTTGAAGTCCTCAGGAGCGCTAGGAGCATCCTTTAACGGAGGTACCCAGTCGGGGTGCCAGGCGATCCGTTACAACAGTAGTGTACATTTTAAAAAAAATACAGGGGGCTTGTTGTCACCTTTCGGGGACCCTTGGTGTTGTACGTGGCTGGGTGGAGGAAGAGACCTTCAATGACATCAGTGAGGACAAGGAACGGGACATGGCTAGCTTGGTATCCAACCTTGTGCAAATAGGGAGTTTGCGATTGTGCAAATGGACTGTTTGCGGTTGTTTGCGGTGCGTTAAACGGGGACTTTGGTCTGTCACTGTGAAGCAGGCATAACCCTTACACTACCTGATCGATACAACATCATACCTGATGTTTTAAAGCACGTTATTCCAAACAATTTAGGAATGTTAGATGATTTATGCCCTTTATGGATTAAAACCAGACTCTGCATCAACTATGTCATTTTCCATGGGAGTTTTGCCATGGATCCCCCTCCGGCATGCCACAGTCCAGGTGTTAGTCCCCTTGAAACAACTTTTCCATCACTATTGTGGCCAGAAAGAGTCCCTGTGGGTTTTAAAATTCGCCTGCCTATTGAAGTCTGAGGCGGTTCGCCAGGTTCGCCCGTTCGCGAACATTTGCGTAAATTCGCGTTCGAAAATTTTATGTTCGCGACATCACTATTTGAGTGTTGTTTTAGCTTTTAAATACAGGTGTACGTTTGTGTCTAGTGTTTGAATGAAAGTGTGTTTGTATATATTTTGGGCATTTTAATACAAGGGTGTGTGGCGAAGGTAACCTTGCCACTGTTTTTTGGAGGGGCCTGTTTGCCAGCCTCCTACCCTGGTACTATGGACCCTGTGATAACCCTTGTTTAAAAGTACTATTTGTGCCCTGTAAGGGCACCCCAAGTAGGTAAAGGGGTTAACGCCGACAAAGCTGTTATTTTTTCCGAATACGAAGTCAGCTACCGAACACTCCTAAGCACCAAACAGGAATCATACAAATTATCCCCCCAAGCACGAGACGAGGCTCTGTGTTGAGGGTCAAGCAGGGTCTGTATAATGGTGGCTACATGTCAGCCTTTTATGCAGGTCTTCCAGCAAGGGACACTCCCATAGGGACCTTGTAGAAGACTGAGACAGTTTTTACAATATCCAATCACATACAGTCACAGTATGAAAACACTCTCATATAAGCAGTACAACTCCTCCTCTTCATCCTGGAGATAATTGGGTTAAGTGCTTGAAGTAACTCAATTACCTCCAGGGATAGAGAATATCCCCATTTTATAATAATAGTAAAAACACATTAAAATATATATTTCCTAATATACAGAATGGAACCCCCACACTCAACGTATCCCCAGATAGCTTAGATCTGAGTGCTCAATATAACCGAACATTGCTCAGATCCCATTCATATAGTCAAATTGCCATGGCGTTAAAATTTGTACATTGTGCTTTGACGAAACAAATGAGCTCCATGGGTTTACTATCTGGTACAGTTCCGCTCGTGTATTGTCAATTTACTTGATTAAGTAACCAATCAGAGTGTTATGAGTCAAATGACACAGTGTGGGAAAATTCCAAAGAACTTTCCCACGCTGTGTAAAATGACACAGAGCACTCTGATTGGTGGTTTTCAAGCCAACCAATCAGAGTGCTGTGACAGGTAAATGTAGAGACTTGTACAGAAGGTATTAAAAGCAACAAGTGCCAAAATACACACAACACTCCCTGTGTATAAACATATAAAACAATACTTATGCATGTACAGGTATATGTAAGGGATGTCCCATGTAGTCAGTACCTACAATAATAAAAAAGGTACATAGTATAGACTGTACATACAACGAAAGAAATACAGAGGTAATTGGATACACTCACGGATTCCAGAGCCGTACCAGGATCTGTATTTAGTGCCCAAAGGTGCCTCAGAAGGCTTTGCTGGAGAGTCCTGAATGTTATCCCCCAGAAGTAGAAGGAACAGCAGCAGAGTGATGGTAAAAAATGTAGATTTATTATAAATATAAATTAAAATAATAACTGTGCAGGTCCCATATGGTGACTCACGAAATCACAGCAATGCAGACGCGTTTCAACTCAGTCCGAGTTTTCATCAGTGCATAAAATCATCCGGTTGCTGTTCCGTTTTAAATTCACCGCTATTTTGATTGCCGGTCACATGGGCGGAAGTTCGGGTGGCCGGCGTCTGACATCACTTCCGGTATTTCGGCGCTCATTTTCCAGCTTGGTTGTGTTTAGTGTGGTTGCCCATTCGAGGCTGGAGACTCCATTTTGTGAAAGGGCATCTATTATAGTTCTTAGCATACTCGCATAGAGAAAAACTTGCAATATTGGAAGTGGCACAATGACATATATAAAATAGCGGTAATAATGCAATGTTATGCATAAAAGGACATTATAAATACATAATGTAAATACACAAAGTACAATATCAGTGTGGGATTAATTAGTACATTTGTCCAACTAGAGCAGAAAGGTTTCCTATTAAAGATGGACATCTATCATATCTTAAAGGATGTATCCATATAAACAATAATTGCTGAAATACAATAAAATAAAAATGTTAAAGCAACAGCAGCAGTATAGTAGTATATATACAAAAGAAAATATGTGTATACATTAAACAGCATATGGGTATATGGTACAGAATGATCCCATCTAGGTGGTATGAATGTAGCCCATATAGAATAAGATTGGTGGGTGAAAAAAAGAGACTAAAAGAAGAGTCTCTATAGGAAACTTAAAAAATATATGTATAAAAAATATATAAAAAATAAAAAATATTTTATAAAAAATGTACCAACTCAAAATCTAAATTTAGACCGTAGGGGGATAGGGTATTCAATTCAAAAATCCACCTACTTTCAATTTTACAAAGTTCTTTAAAATTATCTTCACCCCTCCAATCTTTTTTCTTTTGAGCAATAGCAGTGAAATTGACACATGAAGGGTCACTGTTGTGGCATTGTGAAAAATGTGCAGAGACACTGTGTTTGGTATACCCCCTCTGTATGTTGCCCAAGTGTTCCAGTATGCGGGTTTTTAAAGTCCTCGTAGTCATTCCCACATACTGGAATCCACAGGGGCACCAGAGGAGGTATATCACATTACTAGAATGACAAGTAAGAATAGAATTAATCTTATACTCCTTTTTGGATATATTGGAGATAAATTTAGTTTGTGTATCTTTCTTAAATTTAGTTCTTTTACAGGCTGTGCACATTTTGCATGGGTAAAAACCATGTTTTTGGTTAAAAGCGTTGGTATTAGCGGTATGTGTTTTTATGTGGTTTCTGACCAGCAACGTTTGTAAATTTTTAGTGCCCCTATATATAATTTTTGGTTTTTCACCAATGATGTTATTAAGACCCTCATCGGTTCTCAGAATGTGCCAGTACTTCTGGATAATAGATTTTATGTGTTTAGCGTCACCCCTATAATCTAAAATTAGAAGAGGCTCCTCTGTTTGTTGAGTTATTTGTTTATCCTTATATTCTAATAGGGACTCTCTATTTAGCTGTCCGGTTTCCTGAATTTGTTGGTCCAAGATGCTTGGATCATATTTCTTTTCAATGAAGAAATTTTTCAGACGTCCCGCCTGTTCTTCATATTCTTTGATGTCACTACAATTTTTAAATGTAGAGACTTACCTGTCAGTCTCTTCATTTACCTGTCAGAGCACTCTGATTGGATGGCTTAAACCCACCAATCAGAGTGCGCTGAGCCTAATTGCAGGGAGGGGATGGGGGGGGAGGAAATTAGGTTATTGTTATTGTTATTTAGGGCCCCACACACTGCTCAGGGGTACAATACGTAGGTCCCCCCTGCGTATTGTTATTTAGGGCCCCCACCCGCCGTGCAGAGGTGGGGGCCGGGGGAAGGACAGTAGGTCCCCCCCCAAATTCTTATTTTTGGCCCCCACCCACTGCACAGGGGTGGGGGCCAGGGGGTAGGACAGTAGGTCCCCCCCTCCACATTCTTATTTAGGGCCCCCACCTGTCGCACAGGGGTGGGGGCAATAGGTTTTTTTTTACTAGACATGCCCCTACTCGCGGTATAGCGAGTAGGGGCTGAATTTACTAATACTAAGTAATCTTTACTTAGTATTAGTCAATGTGGCTGAAAGACCAATTTGGGTATTTCATCCTTTTGGTAGATAGCTCCCTAATACCGTGGGAATTAGGGAGTTATCTACTAAGCGGCTGCTTATTTCATGTTATTTTTAAGTGATTTCCATATCCACATTTGTTTGCAGGGCACTTGTCCTACTCTTACCCCCATTTTACTTCCTTTTGCCCTCAAGCCCTTTCCAGGAGTTTTTTAGAGCCATTTTTGTGGCCAAAAGTTCAGGTCTCCATTGACTTCAATGGGATTCGGGGTCAAGTTTGGGGTCAAGTTCGAGCACGAACCCGGACCTTTTTTTAAAGTTCGGCCAAATCCGCCGGACCTGAACATCCAGGTGTCCGTTCAACTCTAGATAACTTTTGTCCCTGTGCCCAACAAGGTGTCACCTTGCATAAAAGGCCAGTGTGGCTCCTTAAAAATAGAGTTCCTGCTTACCCTCAACATAGAGTTTTAATGGATGACTCAGGCCAGGAGAGGATAATAGGCACCAAGGGTTTGTCTTTATAAATCTCTGGGTATGTCTTTATAAATCTCAGGGTATGCCATTGACAGTATCTTGGTTGTGGGCATTTTACCGGACGCATCGGGTAAGACTTTATCAGGTGACCTGGTGGCTGCAATATAGGCACAGGCCTCCTCCTAAAGGCCCTCTCCCCGACAGGAAAGGTTGCTGTTTAAAACAGCCGAGAAACCCTGACACTTCCTCACTCTGCAGGTTACATAGTTACAGAGTTACAGAGTTACATAGTCACCTAGTTACATAGTTAGTTACATAGTTACATAGTTACATAGCTTAAAAGAGACTTGCGTCCATCAAGTTCAGCCTTCCTCACATTTGTTTTTGCTGTTGATCCAAAAGAAGGCAAAATAAAACAGTCTGAAGCACTTCCAATTTTGCAACAAACTAGGAGAAAAATTCCTTCTTGACCCCAACATAGCAGTCAGATGTCTCCTTGGGTGTGGTGGTCCTAAAAATATTGGGTATGCAGTAATTTTAATGTGACTATTGACAGTTAATTGTTAATGTCTGTTGGAATTGTTTCAGTGTTCTTGTTGCGGACCCTTTCGCCCACAGCAGGATAAAACCCAGTTTAGGCGATATCCCCCTTTCCAGATACACAGGCAGCTACTGCAATCACCAAATTCCCGAACTGCAAACTGCACAAATTCAACAACTCCCGAACAAGAGACACACGAACCCTGGAAGCAGCCGAACAGGAAAAGCAATACGAACAGCTTACACTCCTGGCAATCGGCATACAGTCAAATTCCCCCCAAGAACGAGACAACACTTCACTTTGAGGGTTAAGCTGGAACTCTACTGTAATGGCCACACACTGGCTTTTATGCAAGTCCCCATGCAAGGGGACATCCCACAGGGTGGGGCACAGTACAACCAATCATTTACAGGAGAACCGTAAAACACACCCAGCACAAACAGACAATCCCTCCCCTCTGGCCTGGAGATAATTGGGAAGGAATCCAATTATCTCCAAGGATAGAGGCAAACTCCATTACACACATGGCAGACAAAGGACAATAAAAGAGATAAAAATACATACTGGTACATTTAGTACATAAAACATATACATTCCACATATCCCCAGATAGCTTAGATCTGAACGCACATTATTACTGAATGGTGCTCAGATCACATCCATCCAGTTCGATCGCCATGGAGCCAAAGTCTTTCATACAGTCTTTCGTTACACGAATAGGCTCCATGGCATGGCTATCTGGGGTGAGGCTGTTCATACGGTCAAACTACCGAATGAACAGCCAGTCGGTTCCACTACCGAATGCCGAGGTAAGGAGGCTGGCGGCTCAGCGGTCTTCGCGCAATAAAGTGTCCGTTTTCAGTTCCATAGTTTGAGCGCTGAACACCGCTGGCCGTTCAGGAGTTAAAATGGCCGCTGCCACGTGTTCGGCAAACGAACAAAGGCCACCCAGCGTTCATCAATTAAGCTGCGATTAACCGCAGCTTCTGGGCGGTTCATTGACGGCACACTCCAGCTCCTAGGTGGTCCCTCATATGGTAGTTTGTTCGGTAGCTGGAATCTACCGAACACCCCGACGGAAAGGCACGAACAAGCCTTTCTGCAGGGAAAATAAAAGCTTTAACCTGCAGGGCCATAGTCCAAAGGGAGCAGGCGAGCAACCAGGCTCCTCCAGTGCACAGTGGCGAGGTTGGTTTCGCCACAGTTCTATTACTTATCCCTTGGGAGTATTTGCCAGTAGGGGGAGTGGCCATGCTGATCAGACAGAGCCCATACATTTGTGGCACAGCAGCAGTTACTCGTCCCTTGTTATTAAATACAGTTGTTTCCTAATCAGGCGGTAAGGCTGAAAACAAAGCAGGTAAATATGATTTATTTTTTTATATTTTA
This sequence comes from Pelobates fuscus, assembly GCF_036172605.1. Lineage (NCBI taxonomy): Eukaryota > Metazoa > Chordata > Amphibia > Anura > Pelobatidae > Pelobates > Pelobates fuscus. Next base: position 2,354,120 of record NC_086319.1, on the reverse strand, counting down.
CCTGCTTCTTCTTTCTTCTGCTTTCCATACATGCTCCAGGGGCGACACTGATCTAACCAATCAAAATGCTATCCCTAGGAATTCTGCAATAGTTAATTGGGCGTGCCTGACAGATTGACACATGTTGGAAGATCTATTCAACTTGTAACATCCTGACAGAATGGAGAAGTCTCTATGATCATCGATTTTTAAGTTTATAAACTTTTATTACATACTTTTCAAAGCTATTCTTGCTGTATTTTTTGTATATTTGTTTAAAAGTGTTGGTTTAAGAAAAATAATTTTCAAGTGATGAAAAGAAGAGGTGTCCTGAGAATCCATGTGAAACGTGAGATTTCACTTTTCACTTTTTTAGGCGTTAGCTTCATACTATATGTGGGAACATAAACATTTCCTAAAATAGCCGGGCAGAGACAGCCTTGATTCGTTTTTCACCGGTTTGCATATTTTACCCATTCCCTTGGAAACTTTCGATATATCCACTGCTTGAGAAGTCTGTTTGTATCTCCAGCATGGATGGCATTCTTTGTAAATATAGGACGCAACAATGCTCCTACTCCATTTAAATCCCTATCATGGCCCCCATTGAAAGGAAAGGATTAGAAATGTGTGTACGGTTCTGCATTGAAGGCAGGTGGGCTGCCGGCTGAATTGCTGATGGGAGAAATGTGTGGTTAAACCATTTGTATCGTCTTGGTAAGTCAGGTCTTCCAGACACCATAACCACTTCTCTGAGATGAAAACTATATGTGGAGCACTCCCTCACTGTCAGAGACATAATATAATAGCAAAACTCTTTCTGTCAGTATTTGTCATCTAATTTAATGTCAAAGCATATAAGGCCTAATTCCACGAATTGCGGGTAATGTAATGGTGTATAAAACACATTTATTGATTGAGGGATGACCTACAAAGACCCTCAGTCACAGTGACACCACTATATTCACATTTAAGTATTATTTTTATTTATGTCTACAGCACAGAGCCCCTAACTCACTTTGCTAAACACACTGACACTAAATGAAGGCTTTAATAAAATCCTGGAGTTACGACTGACACGGCTCGTTGCAAATTGTCCTCTGGGGTCTAGCTCGTCAGTAAATCTGAAGCCATGTCAGGGAGATTAATGACCTGAACCTCAGGAAAATTGAAGGTGAAGTTGTTGGCTCGTAAAGTTGTCCCTCTCTTCTTTTACAAATTTCTAACCTACAGTGTGCTCCCCGTCCTCTTCATCCAGCTCGTAATAAAACCGTAAAGTCATCTAACAGGGCTGTTATATTATAGTGAGTGAGAACACTAATCTTTATTTCCCCATAATATTTTGGAATAAAGAACACAAAGTCAAAGCAGTTTTTCTTTTTCTATGTAAATATGAATTTGTACATTGCTTGTAATACTAATGAATTATGTATGCGTTCTCTCTATTTGACATCACCTGCGAATAACTGTTAAAGGATGATTAATATGCTGTATTGTGGAGGGATTTGTGCTGAAAAGGTCTCTAGGGATTTAAAAAAAAAAACTAAAAACGTTGTTTCTTATTTAAAATATTGAGTTAGCTGCAGGTTTCAGCTCCACAAATGTCTACAGGGGGCACCTGACACACAATGAGACTATTCCGATATTTCAAGACTTTCCCTGCTGCCGCTTTATGAGTAGGGAGCAGTAACCAGGGGATATTTTGTTTATGAGTTGTGTGTAAGTATCCGTGTGAATGTCAGTGTTGTGTGCGCGTTTCAGTGCAAGTGATAGCGTTGTTTGTAAACGTCCTTGTGGTGTGTCAGTGATGTGTGTGCGTTTCAGTGCAAGTGATAGCGTTGTGTGTAAACGTCCTTGTGGTGTGTCAGTGATGTGTGTGCATGTCAGTGAAAGTGATAGCGTTGTATGTAAACGTCCTTGTGATGTGTCAGTTATGTGTGTGCGTTTCAGTGCAAGTGATAGTGTTGTGTGTAAACGTCCTTGTGGTGTGTCAGTGATGTGTGTGCATGTCAGTGAAAGTGATAGCGTTGTATGTAAACGTCCTTGTGATGTGTCAGTTATGTGTGTGCGTTTCAGTGCAAGTGATAGTGTTGTGTGTAAACGTCCTTGTGGTGTGTCAGTGATGTGTGTGCATGTCAGTGAAAGTGATAGCGTTGTATGTAAACGTCCTTGTGGTGTGTCAGTGATGTGTGTGTGTTTCAGTGCAAGTGATAGCGTTGTGTGTAAACATCCTTGTGGTGTGTCAGTGATGTGTGTGCATGTCAGTGTGAGTGTCAGTGTTGTGTGTAAACGTCCTTGTGGTGTGTCAGTGATGTGTGTGCATGTCAGTGTGAGTGTCAATGTTGTGTGTAAACGTCCTTGTGGTGTGTCAGTGATGTGTGTGCATATCGGTGCAAGTGATAGCGCTGTGTGTAAACGTCCTTGTGGTGTGTCAGTGATGTGTGTGCATGTCAGTGTGAGTGTCAGTGTTGTGTGTAAACGTCCTTGTGGTGTGTCAGTGAGGCGTGTGCATGTCAGTGTGAGTGTCATTGTTGTGTGTAAACGTCCTTTTGGTGTGTCAGTGATGCGTTTGGATTTGTCAACTTAAAACATTGAGACCAAAAGGTCTCAACTAAGGATTCTCATTCTCTCCTTTTCTCTAACACTCTGGCTCCCTTATGTATTATTATACAGCTGTAAATATCTGGCTTCACTATGTATAATTATATAATTGTAGATATTTGTAAATATGTGGCTTAAATCCCCCAAGTGTATATAGCAATGTGGCGAAACCAACCTCACCACTGGGCATTGGAGAAGACTAATTGCCAGCCTCCTGCCATGTGACTTTGGACCCTGGGATGTATTGCCCTTTAACCCCTTAAGGACCAAACTTCTGGAATAAAAGGGAATCATAACATGTCACACATGTCATGTGTCCTTAAGGGGTTAAAGACATTATTTGGGCTTATTGGATTTTGAAAAACTTTTTCTGCCCCTTTGAATACATGAGAAGGTGTGCCCCTCCCCAGTTTCCTGTCTATTGTTCTCCAGCAGGGCGTTGTCCCAGGGACACTGCCAGACCAGTTGGAACTTGTTGCTATGGTTTAACCCCATGGCGATTGGACTGTGTTTGTGGTATCTGAGCGCTGTTCGGATATAGTGAGCGCTCAGATCCAAGCTATCTGGGGATAGGTTGAATGTGGGGGTTCTGTTAAGTATAATAGGAATTATGTATTTTTATGTGTTTTTACTGTTGTTGTGAATAGAGCTATTTTCTGTATGCTGGAGGTAATTGGCTTACCACACCCAAGCCATCCTTGCAGATGGTCACAAAGGGACTTCCAACTAACTTTTGACCCACTGGACCAATTTGTATGATTTTGACGTATGTTTGTATTTGGAGTATGCTGATTCTGAAATGTAAGTTATGTGCATGTGATGCATTCTTTTAGAGTTATGTATATTGTGTAAAACTGTGTATTTTCCTGCCTGTGATAATTACATTAGACCATTGTGTTCAGTAATTATATCACAGGCAGAGTGGAGGATTTTGTGTGGGAGTGTCTGAGTGTATTGTACGTATTGATTGGTTGTTCTGCAAAACCCTGTGGGCAGTACTATGTTTGTAAAATCGGCATAAAAGCAGAGTGTTTGATTAAAAGTTCAGTTCTACTTCACCCTCAATTTGGAGTCCCGTCTCTTATTGGGGGGAATCTGCTACAAGGGATTGCTATGCTTGTCATACTCCCTTGCTAAATCACTACTAAGCTCTTGTAAGAGCTTGTTCCTGTCTTGCTCTCCACGGTGGTTATGGTGTCGGCTGGAGTGCTTGGAGCCCTAAGGAAGCGCTAGGAGCATCCTTCAACGGAGGTACTCAGTCGGGGTGCCCATCGATCCGTTACAAGCAATATATCTATATCTATTATCTTCTTTTATTTTATATTTTTTATTTTTGGTTGTTTTTTCTATTACTCTACTTACTGTTATCTGGTAAAGTTATAACTCTTTAAGGTGTATACCATGAGCCATAATTCTATTAGTCATTTACTATACATTTAAAATCCGAGATATATAGGATTAATCTTACATACAGCGATCATGTTTTTTTTTTTTTCTATTTAGGCTTTATATTCAACATAGCCACTTCACTGAAACATATGTATCAATTTGATTAATATATACACATATATTCTCCTCTCCGGTCGCTTCATTATCTTCACACGCAATTCTATGGGCGGTTCCTCCCTTCACTCACTCCCCACGTGGATGACTACCCTGCCCACCCCTTTTACGTTTGCGGTATGGGACTGCCCACGTGACGCAACTTAGGGGGCGGGTCTTTAAGTCGCGGCACAGGATTGGCCGTATGACGTACCTTAGGGGGCGGGTCCTTACCCCTATAAAATACCCGTCGGGCTCTGAATAACTTTATCGCTCTTGACAAAGGCGCCACATAGCGCCGAAACGCGTGTCGAGTAAGACGTCAGACTTAGGCTTTATTTTTAATTTCACTATGGGTTCTTGCTAACAGTTCTACTTTTGAGTTATTTAGGAGGATAGTAGAAGCGTTTCTAATTCGCACACCAGCTTTTATTAGCAAGGATTTATTTCAGGCTCCTCTATATTACTCCTGACTAAGGTCTTAGGGACTGCTGCACGATATGTATACTTTTCTATCTGCCTAACCTGTCATACTAGATATTTACCTAGACAATAACTAGATATTGATAGTTATTGTATCTTTATGGTTTTACAGCATGGGGAATTAGATATTTTGTTCCTGGTTTCAGCTCTTCATTTTTTTCACTGGCACTAGGGTTGCTTATAGATTTGTAGATATATTTATCCGGTAACCTAGACTTATAGGTGATTGGTTTATCTTTTCGACCTAGACGGCTATCTGTATTTTACTACCTAATGCATTGCGACCGTTGCCCACCTTGGAGCATTTCTTAAGCAAGAGAGGCAATTTATACTGCTCTGCTGCTCTCCCAATATTTACCTGTTTATTTGGGGGTTTTGTTTTTACTCAGGACGCAAGTTTTTTTTCTGTAATACCTACATTTCCCTCTGCAATAGAGGCTCTGAATACTATCCCTAGATACTGCAGGACGATATATCTATCTCTTACCCCCTCTAGCCATAGCATTCTCTAGATCTGGCTATTATTTAGCCTATCTATGCCACTTTATCTATTCTACTATCTATACTCTCTAGCAGCTTTAATGTCTGCCTACTAACTCAATCTATATTTCTCCATACTGTTTCGTACACGACCAGTGCCATATGAGTATTTTACCCTTTACAGGAGCACCTAACTCCATATGTTGATATATTTGAGACATGTTAGATAGACTTCAGTAAGACCCAGTTTTTGTGTGTATTTTTTTAGCACTTATTCCCTTTTTCTTTTATATTTGTTTGGCAGCACCTTTTTGGTTATTCACTACAGAATTTTAATGTTTCTCTATTAAAGATTACTTTTAGATTACTTTTAACCAACAGAGGGCACACTCCTCTGTTGGTGTTTGTCGGGGGCTGGACCTTTGCTCTCCCTCACAATAATACTGACTGATGGGAATCTTTTTTGTTTATTTTTATATCCCCCCTCCCTGCTTACCTTTGCCTGGGGGGACAGTACAAGGCAATCCCTGGTGGTCCGGTGGAGAAGCCCTGGTGGTATCAGAGGTGAGAGTGAACTCTAGCATCTCCTGAGGCTAGAGTTCACTCTTGCGCGATTCAGAGCATTGCCACAGTAACCGCGGCAACGCTCCGAGCTCACAAGAGGAGAACCCGGCGGAGCTGCAAGTTAGAGCTATCTGGGTTACTATTATCCTACTCTAAACAGTACAACCAGTGACCACCACCACTTCATAAACAAACAAAAAAAACTTGAACATGGAAAAGTGACCACCACCACTTCATAAACATAAAAAAATAACCGTGAACATTCCAGGTTGACCACAACCACTTCATATACAACAAAAATAATTAGAAAAATTCAGGAGGTCGCCTCCATTTCAAAGTCTAATAAAATAATCTTTCCAGTATGTTAGAAAGAAGTTCTTGCATTGGACACCATGTATGTGCCGATAATATTATTGCATAATTGTCATTAATGGTAAATTTTCAAACTGGACAGAGGTGGCAAGTGGTGTCCCTCAGGGTTCTGTTCTGGGACCCCCTTTTGTGGCGAAAGTAACCTCGCCACTTGTTTTTGGAGGGGCCTGGTTGCCAGCCTCCTACCCTGTGACTATGGCCCCTGTGTTAAACTCTGGTGGAAAATACTGTTTGTGCCCTTTTGAACTTATAACAGGAGGCACTTGAACTCCTGAACGGTTGAAGTGGTTCAAAGCGGCATTCGAACACGTGGCAGCGGCCTACTTAAGCCGCGAGTACAATCTCACCACTGTGCATTGGAGGAGCCTGGTTGCCCGCCTGCTGCCTTTAGACTATGGCCCAATGTTGAAACGCTTGATTTTGCCCTGCAAAGACACGAAAGCCGGGTCATTCGGTGCTTTCCCTGTTTGAGCGGTGATACCCCAGATAGCTATGCCATGGAGCCCATTCGTATAATGAAAGACTATGGGAAAGACTTTGGCTCCATGGCAATTGAACTGTATGTGTGTGATATGAGCACCATTCAGTAATAATGTGCGCTCAGATCTGAGCTATCTGGGGATATGTTGAATGTACCTGTTTTATGCAATGGCTGCACAGTTATATATTTTTATGTATTTTATTGTCTTTTGCTGCCATGTGTTCAATGGAGTTTTGCCTCTGTCCTTGGAGATAATTGGATTACTTCCCAATTATCTCCAGGATAGAAGACTCTGTGGAACTGGTTTTGGGCAGAAAGCCCATGCTTCATTTGGTCACAAAGGACTACGATCTATCTTTTGAACCACTGGACCAATTTGTATGATTTTGACGTATGTTTGTATTTGGAGTATGCTGATTCTGAAAATGTAAGTAATTTACGTAAATGTGATGCATACTTTTAAAAAATGAATAATGTGGAAAAACTGTATTTCTCTGCCTGTGATAATTACATTACCCATTGTGTAAGGTAATTGTATCACAGGCAGAGGGGAGGATTTTGTGTGGTAGTGTCTGAGTGTATTGTACATGTTTATTGGTTGTTTTCCAAAACCCTGTGGGTGGTTGTGACAGATCCATCTGTATAGACTGGGATTGCTGGTTCGTCTGTTTGCCCCTTTTTCGTTTATTTGCCTGTCCGTATGCCCCTGTTCGTTTGTTTCAGGAAATACCGATTGAAACTACCGAACGGACGGCCACCCAGGAGAGAAGTGTGCTGCTGGTTAACCTCTTGGCCCCAATTAGAACATTGTGGTTAACCGCAGACACCTCTCCATTCCAACCGTATTCAGGGTGGTCGTCGTTCGTATGCCGACCACGAGGCAGCGGCCATTTTAAACACGCGAAAGACCAGCGGTGTTCGGCGAGGATTCTATGGAACTATAAACAGACACTTTATCTGACGAACACCGCTGAAGCTACCGGTCGCCCTTCGTTTTCGTCAAAGCATACGAACCCCGGTCCGTTCGGGAGTTTGGAACGTATGCATGGACTTAACCCAGATAGCCATCCCATGGAGTCAATCGTATACCGAAAGACATATGAAAGACTTTGACTCCATGGCGATTGAACTGTGCGCATTGGATCTGAGCGCTATTCGGTAGAAATATGCACTCAGATCCAGGCTATCTGGGGATACGTTACACGAAGACCATGCATTCGGTATTTGTACGCTTATATATTTTTATGTGTTTTTTTATTTGTATTTAAAATGGCTATTTGCCTCTATCACTGGAGATAATTAGGTGTCTTCCCAATTATCTCCAGGATAGAGAGGAGGGATTTATGCATGTAAAGGGGAGTGCTTAAACCTGAGCCACTGCGATTGGCTACTGTCCAATACTCCCCTAGGGGAGTGTCCACCAGGTGGGAGACCTGCATAAATACCGGGCAGGTGTGGTGTATTACCAAACTCTATAAATTATTATGTACAGATACATATATAAACTCTGGTCCGTCTACTTTAACAAATATTTATTCAGAGACAAAACAACAACAACATACAAATAATGACACACAATCTAACTAACTATACCAACAACAACAACAACAGCAACAACAACCTAACTAACAATAACAACTAAATCTTATAAAATCACCAGATCCCACTCACAGTTCACTATGATAAAAATTACAAAATAAAGGAAATGAGGGAGATAACTCTCCTAACCAGAGAGTAAATCCTTGCATAACCAATACCCCAGTGGAGCAATATATACAAATCACATTAAAAATGTCTCATAGACATGGTGCAAACCACGGAAAAATAATAAACAAATTTAATAGGTAGTTAGTAAAGGTAGCACCGCTTGCCTAGGTACATTGATCAAAACAGTCAATATGGACAAAAACACAGTTAAAGATATAGACTCCAGCCGCAAATTACGTGTACTTGATAGATAGATGCAGTGGGTCTTAGGAAATATTAATAGTGGCCATAATATAATCAAACGTTAATGGCAAAAAACAGCCAACTGCATCATCAGAATTCTATAGAAAATGGGCCGATGTGTATATCAAAATTTCCAAATAGGTGGAACAAAACGTATAAAATACAACCTGAAGTTCCCCTGGTGAAACATGATCCTCAGGTACAAACCAGGATCATACACCTAGGTATAGAGTATACCAGTTCAAACTGTCCCAAAAAAATGTCCCCAAAAAATGTCTCAAGTTTTAAGAAATCGAAAGGACAGGAAGAGGTAAATATAATGGAAACAAAAGGATGAAATTCAAGATAGATAATCATACATGAAAGCAAGCTGCTTAGTGAGTAGCAGGGATTCTGCTGGCAAAAATAAAGTATATAGTATAAGTGGAATCCCTGCTAATATTTAGCATATAGTGGTAGCAAAGCTACCAAAAGCAGGATGCAAAATTTGTATAACAATGGTAATTAAATACCCATAGCCCAACGCGCGTTTCGGCGAAAAATTACGCCTTTCTCAAGGGCTCATAACAATAGTCCAGCACAGCCCCCTCTATACCCCCTTACCTCCTTAAAAAGATTCCCCGCCATTCCGTTCAAGCGCCCATTGGCCGGAACAAACGTACCTCCGCCAATAGGGTGTGTCAAGAGGACACAGCATTCAGCCGAAACCCGGAAGTGGTTGCGCATGCGCGTACGTCACGTCGCGCATGCACGTACGTCACGCCGCGCAAGCGCAGACCCCTCAAGATTGTAACAGTCTGGTCATAGCATCAGACTGTTCATGCGGGTGCCCCCTGGTGGGGAAAATATACTTAAAAATGTAAATAGAGTCAGAATTGTAGAGTGGATAAAGAAAAATAGTAGTTAACTACATAGTTATCTGACAATATGGAGTAGTCAAAGAATAGAGTAAATAAAAGAGAAGGCTAGGAGGGGAGAGGAGATAGGAATTAAACTGAATAAATGTGAAAATAATAAAATAATGTAATAAACTATATAACAGGCAGGTAGTGAGAGTATATCTCAATCAAACTTCAGTGTTGACGTGTTCTCTTATGGGTGTTAGAAACTAGATTGCTAAATTAGAGCAAGGACTGTTTCCAACATGCTGAAGAAAGTTAAAAAGTAAATAAATAAATAATAAATAATAATAAAGAAGGCATGACTAGCCATAGGTATACTGAGGAACCATGGCAACATATAAACGTCCAAATATCTATAGGAGACCCTCTGTCACTCATTAAACCCTATATCCCTCACTGTAGCCATGTCTGAGATCATAAGAAAATAAATCAAGCCAGTAGCTAAAGAGAGAGATAGGATGGAAAGTTAACGGGTACCTAAGATATAAGTAGTTATGTACACCAGATGGACAAATCTCAAATAGATTAAAGAGTCTATGTGCTGTTAGCTAATGATATACAGACACATGTATGGAAGAAGGTGATACCTTGATTTACATTGATCTAAATGGAGTTTAAGATTAAGATTAAATAAACGGAGCAAACGAAAACCCCTCGTTGAGACCAAGAGGTTGTAGTGTTTTTAGTCTGAAGATCCATCTGGACTCCCTCTGTCTAAGTAGTCGGTCATAGTCACCACGTCTCGGGTGTCTCTTGACCCATTCCAGGCCACAGAATTTTAAATTGCTCGGATCACCATGATGATTTTCTATAAGGTGTCGTGAGATGGGTGTCTCAAGACGATATTTGGGTGATCTCACGTGCTCCAAAATTCGCTCTTTGAAGGCTCTGAACGTTTTGCCTACATACTTTTGTCCGCAGGAGCATGAAAGTAAATACACGAGACCCCATGTATTGCAATTAAAAAAGTTCTTAATTTTAATTGAGAGCTGACCTGTACTATCACTCACTGTTTTGGACTCTTTAGAGATATATTTGCAGGCCACACATCTGCCGCAGCATAGGAGCCACAAGGAGGTTTACCTAGCCACGTGTCTCTCTGAGGTGGTTTAATGGACAGATGGCTTGGTGCTAGTAAGTCACGAATATTGCGCCCCCTTCTGGCAGTGATATTAATGCGTGGACCTATAACCTCTTTTAAATGGACATCATCCAACATTTCCTTACTTCCGACCAGCCTGTATCATATGTAGCAATCATACGAATGTTGCCTTTATTGTCGGATTCTCTGTTGGTGGGTCGATCACAGAGAAGTTCACTTCTTTCAGTTCCAAGCGCTCTTTTATATGCCTTTTTAAGGCAGCGGTTTGGATAGCCTTTCTCTTTAAAGAAGATACGAAGTTGGCTCGCTTGTGCCTTAAAGTCAGATAAGTCGCTACAATTTCTGCGGAGCCTAAGATATTGGCCAACCGGAATCCCCTCCTTGAGGGGCCTAGGGTGATAACTCCTCCAGTGTAGGAGGGAATTCGTTGCGGTCGGTTTCCTAAAAAGGGTAGAACGAACAGTCCCATCAACATCAATAGAGATGGTAATGTCCAGGAAATTAATAGTACGTCCCCCAAATTCGGAAGTAAATCTGAGGTTTTCAGTGTTCTGATTCAAGCATCTCACTAAGTCTATGAATTCTTGTGGGGGCTCTTTATATGATAAAAATTAGCCCATGTCTGCTTGAGGGTCTGCTCAGTAGCACAGCCAAGAAGGAACAGGAAGGAATGGGGATAGGGGGAAGTGGTTATCTCTTGCCTGACCTGTAAAGGTATTGAATTACCCAATTACCATATCAAAGGTAAAGCTTATCCCACTGTGAGAAAGGCATACATGAGCTTGGTCACATGACCCCTGGTCACCATATTAGTTTTATGACAGAATATCACCACAGCAGGTAGCCCCCATTAAACAGAATCCTGTTTTACCCTCAAGACAGAGCTTGGTGTTTGGGGGGATTGCTACTTGGAAAGACTTATTTCGTCTGTTTTAGCCGTGAAAGGAGTTCGGCTGATTTTATGTTCATGAGTTACCGCATTCCCTTACACTCGGTTCGGGAGTTTGGCGGTCGGCCGTACAGAGCTTGCATTTCTGTGAAAGGGGATTGTGGCGAAACCGACCTCGCCACATGTCCTTGGAGGGGGCTGCTTGCCCGCCTCTTGCCTTTGGACTATCGCCCTGCAGGTTAAACTGTTTATTTTCCCTGCAGAAAGGCTTATTCGTGTGATCTGAGTGCCATTCATCTAATAATGTGCAGTCAGATCAAAGCTATCTGGGGATATGTAGAAATGTGTGTTTTATGTACTAAATGTATCAGTATGTAATTTTATGTCTTTTACTGTCTTTTTGTCTGCCATGTGGGTAATGGAGTTTGGATCTGTCTTTGGAGATAATTAGATTCCTTCTCCAATTATCTCCAGGGCAGAAGGGAGGAAGCCAGGATGCATTGTGGGGATGTTTTACTTTTACTGTTTGAGCCAGGGGGAACAAAAGATACTTTTACTAACTTTTGAACCCCTGGTCTGATTCATGCCATTTTTTTATATGTTATTCCCCTGAATGGATTGATTGTGAATATGTATTTTTATGCGAATGTGATGTATATTTTGGGAGTTATGAATGTTGTGTAAAAACTGTATTTTCCCTACCTATGATAATTGTATTTTCCTGTGTGTACAGATAATTAACTTACAGGTACAGGGGAGGGCTATGTGTGGGATGTAACTATTGTGTGATTGGTTAATGTACGTTACTGTGTGTGTCCCTCCCCTTCATGGGAGCACCTAATAAAAAGGGCTGCAAGCTAGCAGCCAGGGAGTTCTATTTTTACCCTCAACTTGAGTCCTGTCTCTTATTGGGGGAATCTGCTACAAGGGATTGCTATGCTAGGCATATTCCCTTGCTATAATCACTGAGCTCTTGTAAGAGCTTGTTCCTGCTTCGTTCTGAAGGGAGATAGCTGCAGCCTGCGGTGCTTATGGTGTCTGGTGGAGTGCTTGGAGTCCTCTGGAAGCGCTAGGAGCATCTTTCAACGGAGGTACCCAGTCGGGGTGCCAGTTGATCCGTTACATTGGTGGCAAGCGGTGGGATGGCGTCCTAGTGCGAGGAGAAGCAGCTCGGAGACACCGGTAACGTGTGGAGTTGTGCAGCGTCCTTATCTTCAGCAACATAATGGAACCAGCAGTGGCTACAGCAAGCATGGCGTATAGCTACTCCGTACTAGAGTTTGGCACGATGGTAGGGTTACACCTGAAGTTTTACAGACCCAATCCAGAGGAGAAATACGTGCGGTTCGTTTGGGACATGGTGACCCGGAACCTTCAACACAGGGCGTTGAGGGAAGGCCAGTGGGCACGTTGGGAGAAACTCCAGCCACAGGTAGAGTGGGACGAGGAAGAAACCGAGGTGGCCGGTGGAGATGGGACCGAGGTCTCTCTACCGGCCCTACAGGGATGCTGGGCACCCGGCCCAGATCCCCAGCGGCAGTATGTTTTACAGGGAGGGGAGACCGTCGGTCTCACTCCCCAGCGGCAGAATGTGTTATTGGAGGAAGAGACAACCGGTCTCCCTCCCCAACAGCAACCAGAGGTACCCGAGGTAGAGGACCTCATAGACTGGTCCTGGGAGGACCCCCTGCAGGCAGGTGGAGATGGGACCGAGATCTCTCCACCGGCCCTACAGGGATGCTGGGCAACTGGCCCAGATCCCCAACTAGAGCTGGAGTTACAGAAAGTGGAGAGCATCGACCTCCCCCCCAGCAGCAGCCGGAGTACCAGGGGGAGGTAAGTGATATTTCTCCTCCCCAGCGGCAGTGTGTACCCCAGGGAGCTGAAGGTGCAATCCTTCCTCCCCAGCGGCAGTGTGTATCCCAGGGAGCGGAAGGTGCCGTCCTTCCTCCCCAGCGGCAGTGCGTACCCCAGGGAGCTGATGGTGTCGTCCGTCCTCCCCAGCAGCAGTGTGTAACCCAGGGAGCCGAAGGTGTCGTCCTTCCTCCCCAGCGGCAGTGTGTACCCCAGGGAGCTGAGCGTGCAATCCTTCCTCCCCAGCGGCAGTGTGTCCTGCACGGAGCAGAGACCGTCAGTCTCACACCCCAGCAGCAGGACAAAATAATGAAAGGGGAGACAGCTGGTCCCCCTCTCCACCAGCAGAGAGAGAGTGTCAAGGAGAGGAGCCTGTTAACCCCTCTCCCCAGCGGCAGTTGACAGTCCAGAGAGAGGAGCTTGTTACACCCTCTCTCCAGCGGCAGCCTAACCCACCAAGGGGAGATGTTGAGCTCCGCAACTCTGCAGATGGGACCGTAGTCTCTGCGCTTACAGCCCAAGGGGTAGGGACGGTCGGTCCTGTCCCCCAGCCCCAGAGCTGTGTACCCAGAGGGGAGACGGTCGGTCTCCCCCTCCCACAACCAGGCTCCAATCAGGCTACTTCTGTGGTAGCGCTGGCACCAGGGCAGAGTACCGCTGGTCTCTGCCCACTCAGCAACCCACCAAGGCAGTCTACCAGCTCCCCACACAGCCGTGGTGAGGCACCTGGACATGGACAAGTTGCTACTTTATCCAGGTGGAGTAAACATTTATTGTGGGTGGGCTGTACTGCTGTTTGTGCTTCGTGGGTGGGTTGCTGGACTAACCAGGGCACTGACCGGCAGGAGGTCAGATACCCTGTTAGTCTGGGGGGCAAAGGGGAGAAGTGTGGCGAAACTGACCTCGCCACGTGTCCTTGGAGGGGGCTGCTTGCCCGCCTCTTGCCTTTGGACTATGGCCCTGCAGGTTAAACTGTTTATTTTCCCTGCAGAAAGGCTTATTCGTGTGATCTGAGTGCCATTCATCTAATAATGTGCAGTCAGATCAAAGCTATCTGGGGATATGTAGAAATGTGTGTTTTATGTACTAAATGTATCAGTATGTAATTTTATGTCTTTTACTGTCTTTTTGTCTGCCATGTGGGTAATGGAGTTTGGCTCTGTCTTTGGAGATAATTGAAGATTATGCTAGCTTTAGTGTACTAATAATCTTAATTTTAATAAAGACAGGAGGCGAGTATTTTGCATATCTCTCTTTACTAAAACTCCATAGCAGTAAAGAAAGTGATAACAAGAACCAATCAAAAAACAGTAGGAGGTATAGTATTCCCAGTGAACAGGCTCCTCCCCCTCTTTCAACTAGCGACATCGCAGACGGCAAAGTTCAAATAATGTTGATTCGAAAGCCAGTCTTGGGTCTGTAACAGAAGAATAAATCCGAGAGTCTTATGACCATCCATGTGGAGTGTAAGCAGGGGCGTATTAGTCGCGAGGCAAACAAGGCATTTGCCTTGGGCGGCATTTTCCAGGGGGCGGCAAAAAAAGCCGCCCCCAAATGCCCAAGGCAAATGTCTTGTTAGCCTTGCGGCTAACAGACATGCCGGCGGGCTGCTGGGCGATCGGGCGGCACTGCCTGGTGGGTGGGCGGGCGGCCGGCCGGCGAGGGAGCACTTCCCCTGAGCTGTCTGCTCAGCTCCCTCGCCAGCCGCAGAGTGAGGCTGGGAGCTGGAATATTACGTCATATTCCGGCTCCGCCTCCCAGCCTCACTCTGCGGCTGGCGAGGGAGCTGAGCAGACAGCTCAGGGGAAGTGCTCCCTCGCCGGCCGGCCGGCCGCCCACCAGGCAGTGCCGCCCGATCGCCCAGCAGCCACTGGACCACCAGGGAGGAAGAGACCCCCCCCCCCCTCCCCAGCATTCCCAAAGGTAAGGAGGCAGGGGGGGGGGGTTAAATTAAAAAAAAATGTGTTACAAATAAATAAATAAAAAAATGTGTTAAAAATAAATAACAAAATGTGTTAAAAAAAAAATAAAAAAAAATGTGTTAAAAATAAATTTAAAAAAATGTGTTAAAAATAAATAAAAACAAAATGTGTTAAAAAAAAATAAAAAAAAAATGTGTTAAAAATAAATAAAAAAAATGTGTTAAAAATAAATTTTACAAAAATGTGTTAATGTGGGTGGGTGAGTGTGTGTGTGTGTCTGTTAGTGTGTGTGTGTCTGTTAGTGTGTGTCTGTTAGTGTTTGTGTCTGTTAGTGTTTCTGTCTGTGTCTGTTAGTGTGTGTGTGTCTGTTAGTGTCTGTGTCAGTGTGTGTGTCTGTTAGTGTTTGTGTCTGTTAGTGTTTCTGTCTGTGTCTGTTAGTGTGTGTGTGTCTGTTAGTGTGTGTGTCTGTTATGTGTGTGTCTGTTAGTGTGTGTCTGTTAGTGAGTGTGTTTGTCTGTTACTGAGTGTGAGTGTGTCTGTTAGTGTGTGTGTGTTTCTGTTAGCGAGTGTGTGTTTCTGTTAGCTAGTGTATGCGTATCTGTCAGTGAATGTGTGTGTGTGTATTTAGAATGCGGGGCGGGTGGAAAGGTTGGGTGGGGGTGGCGCGGGGGGAGGGGGGGCGCCTGAGTTTTGTCCTGCCTAGGGCAGTACAAAACCAGGATACACCACTGAGTGTAAGGGAAACTTGGGGAATCAATACAAACCAGTTAGGATAAACTTGGGATAATCCACGTAGCGATAGTTGGAGGTCCACGTTGAGTTACGCTGAAACAAGAGTGTGGAATAGGTTAGGTACTAGTCGAGAGACTTTGAAAGCATGGGAGACTTTCGTACAGTATTTTTATGTAAGATTATATAATTAAATAGTAATATATCGGTAATACATACATTTCCTTCTAAAGAAACATAGGGCACAACAATCATGACTTAAGATATTAACAGAATGCGTAGAACAGTCGAATATGCAGGGAGAGCAGAGACTAGATCCTAGTAGAAGATAGGAGAATAGGAGAAGGACAGTATAGAAAATTTTAGAAGACCGAAAGGGTGGGTATGGGTGGGAAAATACTCGCCTCCTGTCTTTATTAAAATTAAGATTATTAGTACACTAAAGCTAGCATAATCTTCAATTTTATTACATGACAGGAGGCTTCGTATTTTGCATTTTTAACGCTGATGTAATAAGGAAAAAGCCGCGCAGGAGTTCGGTCTAAAGTAGAAGGTCCGGAAAGTGGATTCGCGGGACCAGTCAGCTGAGCGTAGGACATCTGATAGTGAAGCTCCGGCTGAAAAGGCCGAAGAAGCAGCCGCGCCTCTCACCGAGTGTGCCCCGAAAGAGGCGTCTACGCCTGCTAGTGACAAGATCCAGCGTACCCATCTAGCGAGAGTGGTAGAGGAAACTGGATTGTGAGGTTTGACATAGGAGATCAGAAGTTGACCGGAGGGAGTCGGGCGGAGAGAGGCGGTAGCCGTCATGTAGCTGCGTAAGGTTGCGACCACGCACAATTGGGGTTCCGTGAGGAAAAAGGGATAAAAAATAGTGGTAGAGTTAGATTTGGTGCGTCGGGAGACATGGAATGTCACCCCTTCAGGATCCATTGAGAAGGCATTGGCTTCGAAGGCTCTAATGTCGGATACCCGACGAAAGGAAACTAGGCAGAGCAACACCGTCATTTTGGCTGAAAGTTGGCGGAGTGAGAGTCTGTCGTTAGGCGGCCATTCCCTTAAGAAGTTGAGGACGAGGTCCACATCCCATAGTTGATTGTATTTGGGGGCCGGAGGGCGTTTGAGTCGCATGGCCCTCAGTAGTCTACATACCATAGGATCCTTGCCCACCGGAATTCCTTGGATGGGGATATGGGCCGCTGAGATCGCTGATCGGACTACGTTAATGGTCCTATAAGATTTTCCTGTTGTAAAAAGTAACGTCAGGAAGTTCAGGACGGTGGGAATAGGTGCCGTAAGTGGATTGAGGTCCCGTTCCAAGCACCAAGAGGACCAGGAGGTCCAAGCAGAGATGTAGCATAGTCTCGTCCCCGGTGCCCACGACTCCCATAAGAGGTCCCTAGCAGTCTGCGATAGTTCGCTGACTCGCCAGGTGCCCCGGAAAGAGTCCAAGCCACCAGGGAGAGTCTCTCTTCCATTATCAGCGGGTGGGGGTTCCCCTTCGGATCCCTGAGGAGAGTCGGATGGGACGGTAGTAAGAGCGGATCTGCGTAGGATAGCGCTAGCAGGTCCGGGATCCACGGTTGACTCTGCCATAGGGGGGTAATCAGGAGCAGAGAGATCTGGTGTGTCTTCAGATAGTGGAGAGTCCTCGCTATCATGGCGAATGGGGGAAATGCGTAGGCACCGAAGGGGGGCCAGGTCTGGAGGAAAGCGTCCACTGCTCTGCATTCTGGGTCCGGGAGCCAGCTGAAGAAGTCTGGCGTTTGTCTGTTGTTGCGGGATGCAAAGAGGTCTAGATGGAAGGGTCCTCTCCTTCTCGAGAGGGCATTGAATATCTCTGGATCCAGCATCCAATCGCTGCCGTCTCTCCAATGTCGAGAGAACCAGTCGGCTGTTAAATTCGTCTCCCCTGGGAGGTATTCCGCCTTGAGGGAAATGTTGCGTGGGAGACAGAAGTCGAACACCTCTTTCGTGAGTTCGGATAGGAGTCGTGAGCGGGCTCCGCCTAAGCGGTTGATGTAGCGGACGGCTGAGATGTTGTCCATCCTGAGGAGAATGCAACAATTCGATTTGTCCTTTGCCAGACTGCGTATGGCGAAGGAGCCTGCCAGTAGTTCGAGGCAGTTGATGTGTAGGTTGAGTTCCTGTGGAGTCCAGGTTCCCCCTGTCGATACATCCTCGCTCGTGGCGCCCCAACCCCAAAGGCTGGCGTCCGACTCCAGTACGAAATCTGGGGTTTCGCCGAAGATAGCTCGGCCGTTCCAGGCCTGCATGCTGTCCAGCCACCATTGAAGTTCCTCCCGGACTTCTGCCATCACTGGTACGGGTTGATCGTAAGTGGGGTTCCGGCGGAGGAAGGATGCTTTGAGGCGTTGCATCGCCCTGTAGTGGAGCGGGCCCGGGAAGATGGCCTGGATGGATGCCGAGAGAAGGCCTACAATTCGAGCTAGGTTGCGTAGGGGAACTGATTGGCATCGGATCGTCTTGCGGATTTCCTTCCGAATCGCTGCGATCTTGGTCATCGGTAGTCGGAGCGTGCTGGAGACCGAGTCGATTTCGAAACCCAGGAACTGTATGGTTTGGGACGGAGTTGTAGCGGATTTCTGATGGTTTATCGTAAACCCTAGGGATTCTAGGAGTTCCATGGCAAAACGTGTGTGTAGTCTGAGTCTTGACTTGACGGAGCAGAAGATTAGGAGGTCGTCCAGGTATATAATGCAGCGAATTCCTCTTGCGCGCAGATGAGTAACTACCGGCTTCAACAGTTTGGTGAAACACCATGGGGCCAAACTGAGGCCGAAAGGGAGGCAAGTGAATTGCCATGGTTGGTCGTTCCACAGGAAGCGGAGGAAGTATCTGCTGTCGATATGTACCGGTACTGACAGGTAGGCATCCTTGAGGTCCAATCTTGTGAACCAGTCGCCGTCTTGTAGGAGGTCCCGTAAAAGGTGGATTCCCTCCATTTTGAAGTGGCGGTAGACCACGTGAGCGTTGAGTGTACGTAGGTTTATGACCGGTCTGAGGTCTCCTGTCTTCTTTTTCACTAAGAAAATGTTGCTGAAGAATCCTCCGGTGTCTGTGGCGGGTTCTATCGCCCCTTTGTTGTAGAGTTCCTGAAGTTCGGCTTGGATGAGCTTTGAGTCCTCTGTCGAACAGTTGATCGGTCGTGGTGGGGACTCTTGGTAAGGTGTACTGACGAAATCTATGATGTATCCCTGTACCGTCTGGAGTATCCAAGCGTCTGACGAAATGGTCGTCCAGTTCTGAAAGAAAAGAGAGAGACGACCTGCATGCAAAGTGGTCATAGGTAGATGATAGCTTACCTGGAGTGAATCGGGATCTGCCACGTCCTCGGGTACTGCGTCCTCTGTCTGAGCCTCTTGAGAAGGTGAAAGGCTGGCGGTATCCCGTTTCTGGGTCGAAGGGTTGCGGTCTTGAGGATCGGGGGCCTGATGGCCAGAAACGGCTGGCAGCACGGCCCCTGTGGCGGCCAGCCCGTCCAAAAACACCCCTAGTGGGGTATTGTCTGAAAACCCTCCTCATTGAGGTCTGGGCTTTACTCAACGAGGTGAAGACGTTGACGTGGCGATTCAATTCCTTTAGGAAAGGGTCTCCAAATAACTTGCCCTGTGCCAGAGGTCCGAGTTCCTTGGTGCCCAAATCCACCAACTTCCCGTCTATTCGGAGAAGTGCTGCCTTACGCCTCTCAGATGAGAGGGCCACATTTGCGTTTCCGAGGAAACAAAAACCGCGTTGAGCCCATTCGCGGATATCATGAGCCCATTCCCTGACCATGTCGGCATCGAATTGGTCTGCCCGTTGGAAAGCATCGTCTGCTAGGTACATGATGCGTGATAGGGGTCCGGAGGTATCTAAGAGTTTGTCTTGGACTCCTTTGAATCCCCTCTCCACCCGGCGGCGGGGGTTGTGACCGCCTCTACTTATGAAAGTAGTGATTACTTGGTCAAATTCAGGTGTCATGGCTACTTGATCTGGTAGGGAAGGGCGGGGGCATTCCGATCTCAGTCGGTTACGAACTACCTTGTCCATGGGTTTACGCATCCATAAGTGCATAAACTTAGCCAGGTGTTCTGGTGGTGTCCAGTCTGTCGAGCGGGGGTGTCTGATGTTACGTGGATCGAAGAGTGTCTGGCCCATGGGGTCCAGGATAGCTTCATCCTGAGGCAGGGTGTTGTCCCCTGTCCATTGCCATTCTGCAGCGAGAGAGTCTGAATCCCCTGCATGAAAGGGTTTAGATCTTGAGTCCCAGGCGTCGTCATCAGAATGGGACGCGTTAGCTTGCCATTCATCCAAGATGGCCATAGTGCCATCGATATCTTCTTCCTCCTCTGAGGATAGAACTTGGGTAGGAGCAGGGGCGACAGATGTTGTCGTTTTGCTCCGCTTGGTGGGTCTTTTGCCTTTGTTCAATTTGGGGTCTTTTTCCCCTTTCCAATGGCGTTTACTACCCCGGGTGTCGTCTTTAGACTGGGTTTCAGAGTCTTCAGACTCAGTGTCTTGGCGTGTGTGGCGTGGTTTGGAGCGTTCTGGTTGAGCGGCCATCATGTGTGATAGGGCCTTTTCCATAGACTCGGCCACTGCTGCATTAACCATGGATTGAAAATCCACTGGGGTAGTTTGTGAGTCTTCCATAATGTTAGGAAAGGACTTGGCACTGTTAAGAGGGCAGTAAAGCAGGGGTCAACGTTAGGAGAGTATCCTACGGTAGTTATGGTACCAGCAGTACCAGATATAACCCCAGCAGGGTAGTATTGGGTTTTTAGTCTGGGCAGCACCCAGTATACAGAGGTTGCAAGAGCAGAGCTCTGATAGGCAGTCTGGGCAGCACCCAGTATACAGAGATTACAACAGTAGAGCTCTGATAGGCAGCCTGGGCAGCACCCAGTATACAGAGGTTACAACAGTAGAGCTCTGATAGGCATTCACCTTTATGGGGTTTCACCCCAAGGAGCACAGGGTATTGAGCCCTATAGTGCACATATACCACAGGAGTAACAGAGACTGTCTGTGGGGACCCCTGCCTGGATGAGAGCAATGTGAGTTGATAGCAATCTGAAATAGTAATGGGATATGTATGAGCAACTGGATGTGACAACAGGCGGATTAACATAAACCTGAGCAGAAAAGGATATAAATATATATGCTTACCTTGGAGGATCCGAGAAGATGCAGATCTCAGCAACCGAGTGTGTGTGAGGCTCCAAAATGGCGGCCGCGGGTCTCGCGATTCGCGAGATCCAAGATGGCCGCCGTCACACTGAAAGTGTGGGAAAGTAGATCCGTCCGCCGGCCGTAGCGTTAAAACGCGCGGTTAGGCGGATGGGAGTGGCGAGGGCTGTGTAGCCAAGGATTCCTTAGTGAAAGGGGACTGAAAAAAACGGCGAAAATGTCCGGAATAAAACGGAAAACCGGGAGGGATATCAGGGAGCCCAGAGTAAGAAGGGCAAAGGTAAATAAAGGAGCCCCAAGCAAATTTGGAAAAAATTAGAAAATGAGGCAATAAGATATAAGCAAAGTGAGGCAATAAGAAATAAGAGTGAAAACAGAAAATAACAAGGTTAACAAAGTCAAATAAAATCAATAATGAATAAATATGAGGAGCTCAATATTCTGACCTGTCTGCTGATGGAGCAGTAAAGAAAGAGGGGGAGGAGCCTGTTCACTGGGAATACTATACCTCCTACTGTTTTTTGATTGGTTCTTGTTATCACTTTCTTTACTGCTATGGAGTTTTAGTAAAGAGAGATATGCAAAATACGAAGCCTCCTGTCATGTAATAAAATTAGATTCCTTCTCCAATTATCTCCAGGGCAGAAGGGAGGAAGCCAGGATGCATTGTGGGGATGTTTTACTTTTACTGTTTGAGCCAGGGGGAACAAAAGATACTTTTACTAACTTTTGAACCCCTGGTCTGATTCATGCCATTTTTTTATATGTTATTCCCCTGAATGGATTGATTGTGAATATGTATTTTTATGCGAATGTGATGTATATTTTGGGAGTTATGAATGTTGTGTTAAAACTGTATTTTCCCTACCTATGATAATTGTATTTTCCTGTGTGTACAGATAATTAGTTTACAGGTAGAGGGGAGGGCTATGTGTGGGATGTAACTATTGTGTGATTGGTTAATGTACGTTACTGTGTGTGTCCCTCCCCTTCATGGGAGCACCTAATAAAAAGGTCTGCAAGCTAGCAGCCAGAGAGTTCTATTTTTACCCTCAACTTGAGTCCTGTCTCTTATTGGGGGAATCTGCTACAAGGGATTGCTATGCTAGGCATATTCCCTTGCTATAATCACTGAGCTCTTGTAAGAGCTTGTTCCTGCTTCGTTCTGAAGGGAGATAGCTGCAGCGTGCGGTGCTTATGGTGTCTGGTGGAGTGCTTGGAGTCCTCTGGAAGCGCTAGGAGCATCTTTCAACGGAGGTACCCAGTCGGGGTGCCAGTTGATCCGTTACAGGGATTATCAGCTAAACGGTGGTTTCATCTATTTAAACGGTGAGTGTCTTAACAGTGGTACTAATGTGTAAGAATGTGTATATAAGAACAATAAACCCACAGCTCTGTATGTTCCTGCTTGACCCTCAAAACTGACCTTGTCTCGTTCTTGGGGGGATTTATTGTATGTTGTTCCAGTTTGACTGCTAGGAGTGTAAACCTATACGTATGGGTTTTCCTATTCGTCTGTTTACAGCATTCCTATGTTTGAGAGCATTCATATGCTTCTCTGGTTCGGTGTATTGGTGTCTACAGTAGCTGTGCCTGGGTCTCTGTAAGGGAAGATCTACTAAACGGCGGTTTAACCCTTTTATGCCTGGGGGTGCCGTTACACAGTGTTTGGTCATCGAGTTTGTAGCGGAGGGCAGTATTATAATCCACGATCTCCGCTTAGTAGTACAGGTAAATCCACAGTCAGCGCTGAAAAGTAAGGCAATTTCCCAATCCTCCCAATAACCGGACGAAACACAGTCTGGGAGTCAACTAACTGGCTTTATTCACAAGCTTCCATATTTATACAGTTCCCCATGCAAGGGGTTTCCTTACAGATGTTTCAGGGGATTTCTCCCATCAGGCATTGTATTTCTCCCAGCAGGCATTGCTGCACGAGAGGGATACTCCCACTAAAATGAACGGTTAAGTGGATTATCCCCTCGTGCAGCAAAACTGACAATTCACATTAAAATCTGTAATTTACCCAATATTCGTCTCTTTCATACGAACAGCCGTTCGGCAGATAGCTGGGGACTGCGGGTACAGTTTGTGAGAATACCGCTCAGATCCCAGCTAAACCAACCGAACGCCGCACAAAATACATTTACCCAGCGAGTTCGGTTTAAAACTACCGAATACCGATGGGGAACACAATGTGGTGTGAGCGGAACTCCCGAACGCTCGAGAAGTCCAGCGGTGTTCGTGTCATCGAGTAGCCGTTTTCAGTTCCAGGCACTCGACGACCAAACACCGCTGAAGAGACAAACGATCCAAGATGGCCGACCGCCGCATGGTCAGTAGTCGAACGGCGGCCACCTAGGAAAGCCTTTAATTACCGATTGCAACATTGTTGCAATCGGTTAACAAGCGCCACACGTCTCTTAATGTGTGGTCTATCAGGGGGGCCCATATTCGTTTCACGAACAGCCCGGATAGCCGCTGTTCGTGAAACGAAGTCCCTGAAGGCTTGCTGCTTACGGCGGCTAGCACACGAATTAAAAGGACCCTATCAGACACAGCAAAATACATACAGAGGACAGCATAAAATACAGACAACCTTTTGACCTGTAAAGTCCAGAAGTGGCTAGGTTTGCCACAATGCTCCCCCAGAACCAAGCCGACATACACAGTCTGATCCCAACGGATCGGCTTGGGGATGTCCGGGAGAGTACTCACAGATCACTTCTCAAGTTCCGTTTTTCTGGATAACCTGTTGGCGTTACCGTTTTGCTTCCCTGGGCGGTAGTGGATTGTAAAGTCAAACGGCTGCAGCGCCAAACTCCAGCGCAGCAGCCGGGCATTGTCTCCAGCCACACGGTTTAGCCACACCAACTGGTTGTGATCTGTGAGCAGCGAAAAAGGTTGTCCATACAAATACAGATGCAGCTTTTTGAGGGCCCACACCACGGCCAGGCATTCTTTTTCAATGGCGTCATAGCTTACTTCACGGGGTAACAACTTTCGGCTCAAGTAAGCTACGGGATGTTCTCTGCCATCTGCTCCCACTTGGCTCAGCACTGCTCCCAATCCAAACATTGAAGCGTCTGTGTGGACAAGAAATATTTTAGTTGGATCAGGAGCAGCAAGTACGGGAGCATTAGTTAGAGCAGTCTTTAGTTGTTGGAATGCCTGATCACACTCCGGGGCCCAGGTAACCTGTCGGGGAAGGTTCTTGCGTGTCAAGTCAGTCAAGGGTTTGGCTAGGGCACTATAATTGGGCACAAATTTTCTGTAGTACCCCGCCGTACCCAGAAATGACAGTACTTGGGTCTTGGTTCTAGGAGTGGGCCTCTTGGCAACAGCTTCAATTTTGGCCGGTTCGGGTTTCTGGTGTCCGCTCCCCACCCGGTGACCTAAATACTGCACCTCTGCCATCCAAATATGGCACTTACTAGGTTTCAGGGTTAGCCCTGCCTCCCCTATACGGTCAATAACTGCCCCTATATGCTGTAGGTGTTCTGCCCAGCTCTGGCTATATATGGCAATATCGTCCAGGTATGCACATGCATATTCCTGGAACCCGTCCAGTAGCCGATCTACCATCCTTTGAAAGGTTGCCGGAGCGTTTTTCATCCCGAAAGGCATGACCCGAAATTGGTACAGGCCAAACGGGGTGACAAACGCCGACTTGGGGATGGCATCATCGGCTAACGGAATTTGCCAGTATCCCTTACATAAGTCTATGGTAGTGAGATACTGACCCCTAGCCATTTTATCTAGCAACTCGTCTATCTGGAGCATCGGATAGTCATCAGACACCGTTTTGTCATTTAGCCTCCGGTAGTCGACACAAAAGCGTGTCGTGCCGTCCTTCTTGGGTACCAACACTACCGGCGATGCCCAGGGGTTGTCTGAAGGTTCGATAACCCCTAGTTGCAACATCTCATCAATTTCTGTTTCCATATGTGCCTTGACTGCTTCAGGGACACGATATGGGGTCTGCCGCATAGGTTGCTGTCCTGGGGTTTCAACTCGGTGAGTGGCCAGTGGAGTGTATCCAGGTAAATTGGAGAAGATAGCCCCTTTAGCTATGATCAACTCTTGTACCTGGGCACGCTCCAGAGGGCTTAGCCGCTCCCCCAGCTGAACGCCCTTGGAGGGCTCTATCTGTTCCTCTGGTTCTAATAGGTCAGGTAGGGGCAGATTCTCCTAGTCCTCAGAGGCGGAGGCGCATATCGCCGCCACGTCCTCTATCCTCTCATGGTAGGGTTTGAGCATGTTCACATGAAGCATGCGTCTCTTCCCTACCCCTGAGCAGGGGCCGATCACATAGGTAGTGTCGCATTGCTGCTCTACTACCTGGTATGGGCCTTGCCAGATGGCCTGCAGCTTGTCTGTGCGGACAGGTTTTAAAATTAAAACTTTCTGTCCCACTTGAAAGCTGCGGTCTCTGGCTCCCCTATCGTACCAGCGGCGCTGGCGTTGTTGGGCCGCCTGGAGGTTGGTGCGTACAGCCTGGGTCAATGCCTCCAGTCGGTCCCTGAACTCCAGCACGTAAGATACAATGGGGTTACCATCGGGGCTACTCTCTCCCTCCCAATGTTCCCTAATAAGGTTTAATGGTCCTCGCACCCTTCTCCCAAATAGCAATTCGAAGGGGGAAAAACCTGTCGACTCTTGGGGTACCTCCCTATATGCGAAAAGCAGATGGGGTAGGTAGCGCTCCCAGTCTTTATGAGTCTCGCCAAACGTACGGAGCATCTGTTTTAGCGTCCCGTTAAATCTCTCACATAACCCATTGGACTGGGTGTGGTAGGCAGAGCTGACTATCGGTTTAATACCACATACCCTCCAAAGTTGCTGGGTAACCTCTGCGGTGAACTGGGTGCCCCTATCGGATATTATCTCCTGGGGAAACCCTACCCTGGAAAATATTTTGATTAAGGCTTCGGCTACCGTCTCCGCCTGAATGTTGGAGAGGGCAATGGCCTCTGGGTACCGAGTGGCATAGTCCACCACAGTTAAGATGTATCTCTTCCCTGAGGGACTAGGCTTGGGTAGAGGCCCTACGATATCAAAGGCTACCCTGCTAAAGGGTTCTCCAATAATGGGTAGCGGGCATAGTTTAGCTTTGTGGCGGTCACCTTGTTTGCCCACTCGTTGGCACACGTCACAGGAGGTGCAGTATTGCCGTACATCTTTAGAGATCCCAGGCCAGAAAAAGGCGTGGGTCAATCTGTATCGAGTGCGTGTCATTCCCAGGTGGCCAGACAGGGGAATGTCATGAGCTATCCTAAGCAGCTCCTGCCTATACTTTTGGGGTACTACCAGCTGTTTGGTGGTCACAGTGACTGACCCTCCTACCCCCCTTTCTGCTATGTGATATAATAACCATTTCTCCCAGGTGTACCGCTCACCCTCTAACCCAGCCTGATCAGTGTTCACTTTATCCCGGTATACCTGCAGCATGGGGTCGGCTGTTACCTCTGTCTCAAATTGGGTGGGGGTATCCCAGGTCATACGTGTCTAGGGGGTGTCATGGTCTCTTACCTGAGCCTCGGTGTGTGCTGGTGGAGCCGTGGTGCGTGCCTGCTGCCGGGTGGTTACTGGATGGGCCACCTGATGTGGAGCCTGGGGTACAAAAGCAGAGGTCATCTGACCCAAGTCATTCCCTAGTACAACATCCGCTGGTAAGTTCTGCATCAGGCCCACCTCTACCATGCCCTCCCCCGCACCCCAATCCAAATGAATTTTAGCAGTGGGTAATCGGTATGCTGCTCCCCCTGCCACTCGTACTGCCACGGATCCGCCAGTGTGTGCTGTATCAGGAACCAAATGGGGGGCTATCAGGGTTAACGTAGCTCCTGAATCCCGGAGCCCCTGGACTTCCTTCCCCTCTAAGGTCACTAGCTGGCGGTGATGCTGCCGGTTATCTGTGGCTCGAACAGACATCACCTCATGCAGAATTCCCAGGGGTTCCTCGGCTTGTGTGCTCAACACCTCATGAGCGGCTGGCTCCCTTTGGTAATGGTGAGCAGCAGCCCTTGGTGCCAGGTTCTGCCGGACTTGGTTCCAAGCTTGTCTGCTCCGGTTTTGGGTGCACTCACGTGCCATATGGTCCCACTGCTTGCAGGTGTGGCATTGTATATTAGCCTGTCCATTATATCGTGAGGGGGGTGGTGGATTCCCCTGAGCTGGGCGGAAAGATGTCGCTGTGGGAGGGGTAGGTGGTAGCGGACTGGGTTGTCCCGTGGGTCGAGTGTACGTCTTAGGTAGTAGTCCATGGTGCCTCCTTGCATCAAAATGCTGGTCCGCTAATCTGGCTGCTTCGGTTAAGGTGAGAGGTTTTTGGTCTCTCACCCATTCTTGTGCCTCTGGGGACAAGCCGTTAAAGAATTGCTCCAACAGCATCAGTTGTCGCAACTCTTCCATGGTGGTAGCTTGGCTGGCTTGTATCCACCCCTGGGATGCCTGATCCAGCTTGTGGGCCCACTCTGCATGGGAATCTCTTTCTGGCTTGCGCAGGCCTCTAAACTTGCGCCGGTATGCCTCTGGGGTAATGGCATATCTTTCCAATATCGCTCTCTTTGCTTTAGTGTAATCCTTGCTATCCTCTCTGGGTACAGCGCGATATGCTTCTGCTGCCCGACCGAATAGCTTACCTGCTAGTACCGGAACCCATACCGTCTGTTCCAAATCATGTAACTCACACAGTCTCTCAAAGTCCTGTAAATACCCATCGATCTTGTCCTCCTCACAAAACATTTTAAAGGCATGGTATGGGATTTTGGGTCTTACCGGGTTGCTGAGTGACTCAGAAATGGATTCGGCTCGGGATGGTGCATTCCGTGGACTATGTGCCATCACGTACTCCTGCACATCCGCCATCACCACGGATAGCATGTCCCGTGGTACAGGTTGTGGTAAAAATTCCAGCCTGGTCCTCATTTCCCTCTGGTATAGGGTCTCCTCCATGGCTGCTGGAGGGGTAGTGCTGCAAGCTCTGTCTCCTTCCATCAGCTCGGTAATTAACACAGCTTTGGATTTGTTGCTGGCTATCTTACCCCTGGCTTCCAGCAGTTCCTTTAATGTCTGCTGCTTTAGTGTAGAATAATCCGTCTCCATTCACTTCGGTAGTCGGTTCTTTTGCTGTATTCTACTTGCCATTCCCTTTTCTTATTCGGCAGTTTCAATTGCACAAATTGCGCGTTTCGGCTGTAAGGTTGGATCCAGTCGCTTGCCACCAATTGTAGCGGAGGGCAGTATTATAATCCACGATCTCCGCTTAGTAGTACAGGTAAATCCACAGTCAGTGCTGAAAAGTAAGGCAATTTCCCAATCCTCCCAATAACCGGATGAAACACAGTCTGGGAGTCAACTAACTGGCTTTATTCACAAGCTTCCATATTTATACAGTTCCCCATGCAAGGGGTTTCCTTACAGATGTTTCAGGGGATTTCTCCCATCAGGCATTGTATTTCTCCCAGCAGGCATTGCTGCACGAGAGGGATACTCCCACTAAAATGAACGGTTAAGTGGATTATCCCCTCGTGCAGCAAAACTGACAATTCACATTAAAATCTGTAATTTACCCAATATTCGTCTCTTTCATACGAACAGCCGTTCGGCAGATAGCTGGGGTCTGCGGGTACAGTTTGTAAGAATACCGCTCAGATCCCAGCTAAACCAACCGAACGCCGCACGAAATACATTTACCCAGCGAGTTCGGTTTAAAACTACCGAACACCGATGGAGAACACAATGTGGTGTGAGCGGAACTCCTGAACGCTCGAGAAGTCCAGCGGTGTTCGTGTCATCGAGTAGCCGTTTTCAGTTCCAGGCACTCGACGACCAAACACTGCTGAAGAGACAAACGATCCAAGATGGCCGACCGCCGCATGGTCAGTAGTCGAACGGCGGCCACCTAGGAAAGCCTTTAATTACCGATTGCAACATTGTTGCAATCGGTTAACAAGCGCCACACGTCTCTTAATGTGTGGTCTATCAGGGGAGCCCATATTCGTTTCACGAACAGCCCAGATAGCCGCTGTTCGTGAAACGAAGTCCCTGAAGGCTAGCTGCTTACGGCGGCTAGCACACGAATTACAAGGACCCTATCAGATACAGCAAAATACATACAGAGGACAGCATAAAATACAGACAACCTTTTGACCTGTCAAGTCCAGAAGTGGCTAGGTTTGCCACAGAGTTCATGGAACTCAAATCGGACACTCGACGGCTAACCATTTACCTTCTATGGATGTTCGGCTATTCGAACGGAAGTCGAGCAGAGTTCAGTAAGTATATACTCCAGAACAAGAGACGTACACTGACTTTACTCACAAACAGCTACGTTCGTTATTTGAACTTTATTTGTGATTCCTGGAAGAGATAGACTGCACAGCCTGATGCTCTGGAACTGTTTGGGCATGGGACCATGCATGGGGTCGATCAAAATGTGGCTTCCATAGAATTCTTGAACCCCAGAACTGATCTGAGTGATTTTTGGATTAGTTGGTCACCCAGATCAGGGCTATCCATTTATGAAGATTGTGGCAGAACCAGCCTCGCCACTGGGCATTGGAGAAGACTGATTTCCAGCCGCCTGCCATGTGACTATGGCCCCTGGGATGTATTGCCTGCTCTCCTGTACTGCTGAGGTTTGCTACCAGCTATGTGGATTTGGCTATGGAGCTTGTCTAGTGCCCTCTGTTGTTAGCAACAGCAATATGCACTACCTGAATAGCAAGATTGGTTCATTTGCATATTTGGGTAGATTTGCATATTGCTAATTCTGCAGGCATGTGAGATATTTTCTGTTAATTATTGTCTCCCCCACCTCTTTAAAAATATGTAATTATGTTATAATAAGTCACTGTATGTTGCCTGCTATGATTTGACTGTTTGTAATTTTATTGAGTTTTCACAGCAATGTTAATGTAATGACCATATGGGCTAGTCCCAAGGAAAATAAAGTTTTAGACAGTTCTACTTCACCCTCAATTTTGAGTCCTGTCTCTTATTGGGGGAATCTGCTACAAGGGATTGATATGCTCTGCATATTCCCTTGCTATAATCACTCTTAAGCTCTTTTAAGAGCTCGTTCCTGCTTCGCTTTGAGGGAAGAGAGGTTTGTCCTGCGGTGGTTGTGGTGTCGGCTAGAGTGCTTGGAATCCTCAAGAAGTGCTAGGAGCATCCATCAACGGAGGTACCCAGCCGGGGTGCCAGGTGATCCGTTACAGAGATATTTTGGGGGTTCTATAAAAATATGCGTTTTTTTTCTGCCAGCAGATAATTGGGTTAATACAGTATCTGACTCAATTATATCCCAGGCAGAGGGGAGGGATTGTATGCTATGTGTGGGAGTGTCGTACATTGGAATACTGTTCTTATTGGTCTGTGAATATTGGAAGGTCCATGTGGGCGTACCTCTAGCATGGGGATTTTAATATAAGGCCAAGTGTGGCACCATTGAAATTAGTTCCTCTTCACCCTCCACATAGAGCCTCTTCTCATGTGTGGAGGGAACAGCTATATTAACTCTGAAGATTGCTCTACTCCTTATACTCCCCTGTGTTCTAATCACTAGCTCTTATAAGAGCTGTTCCTGCAATATTCTCTGGAGTAGGAGAGGTTCACCCACTGGAAGCTGGATCCTGGTCTTGGGTCCAGGGTGGGTGGAGGACGGCGAGACCCCAGCCAAGCTGCGGCGGATAAGCGGCTACAGTGCTTAAGGTGTCTGGTGGAGTGCTTGGAGTCCTAGGGGCATCGATTGGCGGAGGAACCCGGTCGTGGTGCCGGTCGGTGCGTCACACCTTCTATTTAACATGTTTATCAATGATCTTGAAAAAAACATTGAAAGCCATGTTTCAGTGTTTGTAGATGACACAAAACTCTGTAAAGTAATACAATGTAGGCAAGATATTACTTTGCTGCAGAGGGATTTAGGGAAAAAGGCAAAGTTATGCACTTTGGCGTAAAGAATGCACACGAGAAGGACTTGGGAATTGTTATAGACTACAAACTATGCAACAATATGCAATGTCAATTAGCAGTCGCTAAGGCCAGTAAGGTATTGTTATGCATGAAAAAGGGCAATAATTCTTAATAACATTATACAAATATATCCGGGGTCAATACAAACCATTGCTTGGAAATCTTTTTCACAAACTATACATAGGGTCAAAGGTTTAGACTGGAAGAAAGAAGATTTAGTCTAAGGCAAAGAAAAGGTCTTTTTTTTACCATAAGAACAATAAGGATGTAGAATTCTCTGCCTGAAGAAGTGGTTTTTATCAGAGTCCGTACAGATGTTTAAACAGCAATTGGATACTTGCAAAAACATAATATTCATTTATATCATTTTTCAACTGTAGGGTGTGACGGATCGCCTGGCACCCCGAACGGGTACCTCCATCAATCGCGAGCACCATAAGCACTGTACTGGAACACCATAACCACCATAGACTTCCACAAACCGCCGCAGATTGGTTGGGGTCCTCCACCCACCCTGGACCCAAGACCAGGATTCAGCTTCCAGTGGGTAGACCTTTCCTAGTCCAGAGAGAGCTCTTATAAGAGCTAGTGATTATTGTGATATAGCAATCCCCAGATTATTGTGATATATCCAATCTCCCAAACATAAGCCAAGACTTCATGAAGGGGTAAACAAATCTCTCTTTAATGGGAGCCACACTTGGCCTTAAAGGACAATCCCCATGCAAGGGGTACGCCCACAACTTCACAGACCAATAACAATAAGGTTACAAGGCACAACACTCCCACACACAGCACACAATCCAGCCATGTTTCCAGTATTAGTATTTTGGCCATATGTTTCCCTCTGTTTTGGGAATAGACTTCAATAAATAAATGTTTCTCAATAAGCAGTAACAAAGCTCAGCCATAAAGGCTTACACTCTATTGGGCCTGGTACAGTTCATCAAACACAAGATTCTGATACAGGTTTTAATCTGGTTAAAAACAAACGATCTATAGTTATTGCAGATATGTATATATACGCTAATACATAAAACTATAATTAGATATATGTATATTTTCATTTGGGTTTTCCGTATCTACAAAAAAAGTGACTATTTTATTTAGATAGTGGAGAGTTTCTTAACACATAAAAAAAAAATACAATCTGAATAACATTTAGAGTAAAGAACTCAAAATATGCTTATAGCACATATAAAACCCAACTAAAAGCACGATTTGAAAACACGAACTGCCTTCATAGCATCTTTCCTGCTGGGGAATTACATGTTACTAACTAGGGCGATTTCCATCTTCGTTTATTGCAATTTATTTCCAGTTTAATTTAAACTAATTCTCTGTATAAAATAAATAGCGTTTTCCGATACACAGAGCTTGACGCTACAATCCCCAAATAGGAATTGTATGAATCAGAATTTGTGGCTTTTCCACTGAGTATAATTACTAGAAGTCTCTACTTCACCGCTATTCCTTTACCAAACACAAAGCGGAATTAAAGCCAATTGTTATATAATGGCTTCTAACTAATAGCTGAGAAATTTGAACCAGTCTCCAGGGGCAAGCTGATATATTAACATGTTGAATCACCACACTCAATTTAACAGAGTTTGAAAATGCATACTTTAATTGAAAAGAATAGAACAATGATAAAAACAGAGGATTGTGATGTACGTTAATAGATCCAACACTTTGAAAATTCCCCAGATTAATAAAGAAATTCATGGAAATCAGACATGTAAATATGGAATATATTCTGAGAAATAAATAAAATTGTTTGTAGAGTAGATCTGTGTGGCTCAGCGAACGTTCACTCACAATACGATCTACATCAACAGCGTTCAATAACTCCAATTTACGTCAGAATTAGAGATCGGAGAGTAACAGGAATTATTACTAAATACTGCCAACCCTGACTAATACTCCAACAATATACTATTAATAAACTGAAATATCGTAAAAATACTATTTGTGAAGGAAAAGCCCTATCACTTTCGGCTCCTTTTAGTTGTCTGGATTCGTGCCCTATTTTATTTTGTTTATTTTGTTCGATTCCCGAACTGAGACCACCCCAAGGACCCATTAGAACATGCAATGTTAAGTATCAGGTTCAAAAAGCACAACGGAACAAACTAATTAAATGCTCCACTGGGCAGCCGCCATTTCGTACATACGAACGCACGTGTTTAGGACAATGGCTGGTGGCGATCTTATCTTTCAAACGCAGGCAGCGGGACTTGGTCGTCGAGTGTCTAGAAATTAATTCCGGCCAGGCACTCCTGCGAACCCTGGTCATCATGGACCTGCTGCCCGTTCCTGTCCCCCTTCACCTACACGAACGGTGTTCGGGAGAACTTTGGTACGGAACACAGGGAGCATTCTCTATTGAACTGCTTTCATCTAATTGAGTTAGTATATTTACTGACTCAATTATCTCTCAGGCACAGAGGAGGAGTTTACTGACTGTATAAATTTGATGCCTATGTCGCCATTAAACAGTCTTCTCCAAGCCTTGGCTCATGTGTGGGGGGTTATGGAATATTGGTTCTATTTTACCTTGTGGATTATTTTGGGTTCCTGTATTGGGAAAAAGGGTACCCACGCTGGTGATACCTTGACAGACCACCACATTTGTTGACAATGGCAGGATCGTCCCTTTATCTTGGACTTATAATACTAGTTTGAAACTGGAGTACAGCGGATGGAAGGCTGGTACACCTGACTTTTGCGCTACATTTTAAAGGACCTACTGGAGGTTCGGGGGGCCAAGTGTTTCATCATCAGCGAACTAATGGAGCTGGACAGAGAGAACTTTGTCATGGCAACCCGGGGGGGTTGTACGAACGAAAGCGTCATGCTTAGGAAGATAAGGGAACGATTAGCACTGTTCGGGCCAAACCCTCGTCCCGAAATCATCAGCAAAGCAAGATCATCGATGATGCAAATGCCAACAAAAGGGCACAGGGCAAATTGAGAGTATTTGTGCAACCAGACATCAAGGAGGGGGTAAGGGACCGCAGACCCCTTACACTCCCTGAGATGGCCCGGCCCGTCCTTCAACCAGAGTCCAGCCTCCCCGTAGTTACCCACCCACACAGACAACAGGGGGGAGCTATCAACCTCCTCAACGACCCTCTGCAGCAATGTATCGACCACCCCAGATGACCGGTCCTCATTGCTACCAGTGCAAACAAATGGGACACTACAGCAAAGATTATTTCCTGGAACAACCCAGATACAACTGGACCCAGTCAGGGATAACCAACCAACGGCAGCTGCACACTGTGTGGATTACCCTGTGCCCACCTCCTGGGAGGCCGGAGAGATAATTCAGGAAGAAGCCCTGGGATTCCTACATGAGGCCGACCCTGTACAGGCGGCCAACACAGACAACCGGCAGTATCACCACCAGTTGGTACTGATTAACGGCAAGACTGCTCGGGGCATCTGGGACACCGGGGCCACGATCACTTTGATCCAACGACACTTGCTCAACAACGTTCTCCCTGGAAAGTCGGTCGCAGTTCGAGTGACCGGAGGGGCGATTTACAGGCTTCCCACCTCCCAGGTTCACTTGGATTGGGGCGCTGGAGCTGGTAGCGTAAATGTCGGAGTCATGAAAGACCTACCTGCTGATGTATTGTTTGCAACGATTTGAGGCCACTGACTTCAGCCTTTATACCATCCACCCAACATGATGTACAAGGTGTTGAGGATGTGTTGAGGGTCAGGCACGACATGCCCTTAGCTGGACATTTGGATCCGCCAAACATCATACCGGGTAACTCATAACTTTATATGGCCTAGGTTATCTCTGACGGACCACCTGGCACTCCGACCAGATACCTCCATCAATTGCTGCTTCCTAGAACTTGCGAGCACCATAAGCACTGGAACACCATAACCATTGCAGACCCCATGAACCGCTGCAGCCTGGTTGGGGTCTCGCCGTCCTCCACCC
This sequence comes from Pelobates fuscus, assembly GCF_036172605.1. Taxonomy (NCBI): domain Eukaryota; kingdom Metazoa; phylum Chordata; class Amphibia; order Anura; family Pelobatidae; genus Pelobates; species Pelobates fuscus. Next base: position 2,319,141 of record NC_086319.1, on the reverse strand, counting down.
ACCCTGGACCCAAGACCAGGATCCAGCTTCCAGTGGGTAGACCTCTCCTAGTCCAGAGAGCATAGCAGGAACAGCTCTTATAAGAGCAAGTGATTATACTCAGGGGAGGATTGTGATTATACCAATCCCCAGAGTGAATGTAGTTCTCCAATCCCCCAAACATGAGCCAAGACTTCATGAAGGGGTAAACAAATCTCAGTTTAATGGGAGCCACACTTAGACTTATATGACAAACCCATGCAAGGGGTACGCCCACATGGACCTGATGGTAGACTGATTTGCAACTTCACAGACCAATAACACTAAGGTTAGAAAGCACGACACTCCTACACACAGCACACAATCCCTCCCCTCTGCTTTGGAGATAATTGGGTCAGTAACTGTACTAATTCTAATCCAATTATCTCCAAGCACAGAAAAAACATACTTTTTAAGAAACATCCCAAAAGTACCCTAAAAATACATAAACCCCACATATCTTACATCCCCTGATAGCCCTGATCTGGATGACCAACATATCCAAAATCACCCATATCAGTTCAGGGGTTCAGGAATTTCCTTGAAGTATTATTTTTGACCGACCGTGCATGTAGTCCTATGCCCAAAACAGTTCCAGGGAATCAGGGCTAACGGTTGGTCTCTCTGTCTGGAGTACAAAACTGCATAACTCACATGAACAGAGCTTTTTTAAGTGCATTGGGCAAGGTATATTGCAGGGCCCATAGTCCTGAGGCAAGAGGCTGGCCAGCAGGCCCTTCCAAGAACCCGTGACGAGGTTCAGTTCGCCACAGTATCCAATGAGGTCCAACGGTAATGCCAAACCTGTGAGGTGTGCCAATGAGTAGGCGAAAGAAGGGACAACCCTAAGGCTAAAATTGTCCCTATGCCTATTGTGACGATGTGCCCTTCGCCACTTTTCTTGGAGAGGACTAACGGCTAGCCTTTTGCCTTGTGACTATGGCCCCTGGGAGTTATTGCCATTTAAAAGCCTCTATTTATGGCTATTGTACTTTAGAGACCGTTTCTGGCCCTTTAAATTGTATTACTACTATTTGCACTTTTGAAGTTGCACTTCGTATGCAGCTGAAGTGCCGAAGTAGTAGAAGGGACCGCTGTTCTTGCCTACGAACACGTGGCAGTGGCCATTTTAATTTAGCCGAATGCAGTCAGCGGTGTTTTGCCGTCACGTTCAAAGAACTAAAAATCGGATACGCACGAACACCGCTGAACTTTTACCTTCTCTGTGGCTTTGACGCTTTGACAGTAGTGGAACGGCGTTCAACTATACGAACACCACATTAACACTGCCTATTTGCACTATGGTGAATAGACCGGCCACACAGCCCAAATCTGTGGAACTGTTTTGGGCAGAAAAGCCCTGCTTGCGGTCGGTCAAATGGGACTTCCAGCTATCTCCCGAACCACTGAACCGTTTCGCAGAATTTTTTAGTATGTTGATTCCCTAATTATGCTGGTTCAGAAAATGTAGGTTTATGCGAATGTGATGTATAATTTTGGAGTTATAGAAATTGTATAAAAAGTGTATTTTTCTGAGATAATTGAGCTGATACAGTAATTAGCCCAATTATCTCCCAAGCAGAGAGGAGGAATTTACTGTAATCAATGGGAGTGTTTAACTGTGTGTCTGTCAATGATTGGTTGTTGAGTTTGTGTTTTCAGTGCCCAACAAGGTCCACGTGGGTGGTAACCTTGTGGGGAAATGTGTATATAAGAAGCAATAAAGCCTCAGTGCATTCTGTTCCTGCTTAACCCTCAATACGTAGCCTTGTCTCGTTATTTTAGGGAACTGCTATATTTACACTGGGGATTGCTATACTTTGTATACTCCCCTGAGCTCTAATCACTTAGCTCTTTTAAGAGCTTGTAACAGACCGTTTCAGCAGACAAGGGGTTAAAAACCGTTTAGGCAATAATCCCCTTTACTGCAAGCACCAGTCTCCCGAACTGCAAACTGTACAAATTCACCAACTCCCGAACTAGAAACACACGAACCCTGGAATCAGCCGAACAGGAAAAGCATACAATCCGCTTACACTCCTGGCAGTCAGCATACAATCCAATTCCCCCAAAGAACGAGCCGACACATCGCTTTGAGGGTTAAGCAGGAACTCAGGTGCTGGCACACCCAGCCTGGTTTTTATTTCAGTTGTTACAAATACAGGTCCGCCCACAGGGAGGTATAAAACAACCACTCACACATCAGTTACATCCCACATATTCCCTCCCTTTATCCTGAGAGGAAACTCAATTATACATACAGTTAAAACATACTTTCTACCCAACTTTCATAACTCTAAAACCATATATCACATTCACATAAAAATACATATCCACGATCAATCCATTCAGGGGAACAACATATTAAAAAAATGGAATGAATCAGACCAGGGGTTCAAAAGTTAGTAAAGTATCTTTTAAAACCCCTGCCAGCATGGCTTTCTGGCTCAGACCGGTTTTACAGAGCCCTCTCTCCTGGAGAAGTAATCCAATTACCTCCCAGGACAGAGACAGACTCCATTGAGCACATGGGGACACAAAGACAGTAAAACACTTTAAAATACATAAAGTCACCTTTTACACATAACACACAGACATTTCACATATCCCCAGATAGCTGGGATCTGAGCGCACAAAACTACCGAATAGCGCGCAGGTCCTATTCACACAGTTCAATTGCCATGGAGCCGAAGTCTTTAACTACACGAATGGGCTCCATGGCATAGCTATCTGGGTTAACACATTCACATAAAGTCTGGTCCATAGTCCAAAGGCAAGAGGCGGGCAAGCAGCCCCCTCCAAGGATACGTGGCGAGGTCGGTTTCGCCACAGAGCTGTTCCTGATACACTCTCCTGGAGGAGAGGTCTTTCCCACACGGTCCTGGAGGACAGAGGTTGATCCAGGTTGGAAGGAAGACGGTGAGACTCCAGTTAAGCTACGGCGGATGTGGAGTCTGCAGTGTTTGTGGTGTCCAGTGCGGTGGTTATGGTCCTCGGCGTCAGTTAGGAAGCGTCTGTCAACGGAGGTGCCCAGTCGGGGTGTCAGGTGATCCATTACAACTATAATCGAAGAATCATTTAGTCAGGTAGCGATGGATCTAATAGGATCATTGGCCCCGACTAGTCGCTATATACTTACCATAGTGGACTATGCCACTCGATACACAGAGGCCATGGCTGTCTCTAACATCCAGGCCAAAACAGTGGCTGACCCTCTGGTAAAGATATTCTCCCGGGGGCGTGTCCTGGTACTCCATGTGAGTAGCAAAAGACCCGATTTTTCTTAATATAAAGCTCCTATAAGGAACAAAAAGAAACCCACAGCATCTCAGGACTATCTGAAACCGGGCTCCAGCAAAAAATCAGGAGATTTGGATTGTTATTTCCGTGATAAGGTGAGGGCCAGGATGAAGACAGCAACATGGCAGTGGCCTAGCAGATCTCAGACTCGCCTCCTCACAGTTCGGCGCTCTCCGAACACTCTATCCTATCCAGAGACATAGAAATAAAGGAGATACTACACAATCTGCCTTCCAAGTCAGATCTGGCAGCTATGTTGGCATGATGGGAGGAGTCTATGGAAGAACAAATCTCCAGTATTGCGATAGACGTGCGCCATTGTAGCGGAGCTGCAATAGTAAAATCCACGATCTCCGCTGGTACAATAGGTAATCCACAGTCAAGCGCTGAAAAGTAAGGCAATATCCCAAATCCCCCAGTAACCGGACGAAACACAGTTCTGGGAGTCAACTGAGGTCTTTATTCACAGCTTCCAGTATTTATGCAAGTCCCCATGCAAGGGGTTTCCTTACTGACATAGCAGGGGTAATACAGTAGGGGACTACATGGGGGACTTAACATTTGGAGCATTTCTCCCATCAGGCACTGCTGCGCGAGAGGGACACTCCCACTGAAATACACCGTTAAGTGGCTTATCACTCCGTGCAGCAGAACCGGCAATTCACATGAAAATAAAAAGGTTTATTTTCCCTGCAGAAAGGCTTATTCGTGCCTTTCTGCCAGGGTGTTCGGTAGATTTTATCTACCGAACAAACTACCGTACGAGGGACCACCTAGGAGATGGAGTGTGCCGTCAATTGACCGCCCAGAAGCTGCGGTTAACCGCAGCTTAATTGACAAACGCTGGGTGGCCTTTGTTCGTCAAATGAACACGTGGCAGCGGCCATCTTAGCTCCCGAATCCACGGAAGTCTGGAGGTCTCAGCAGTGTTTTGCCGTCGAGTGTCTGGAACTAAAATCGGACACTCGACTAAGCAAACACCGCTGAGACCTCCAGACTTCCGTGGATTCGTGCCGCAACTACCGAACGAGCCGCCGTTCGGTAGAAAGACTAATGTTCACATGGGGAATCTAACGAACCCAAGGAAACCCACGGATGGCAAGCCATTCGGGACTTTTTAATACATTAACAGAGACCGACCGCAAGGCCAAACCTTATGGAACTATTTTCGGCTACTGTTGCCTGTGCGGTCGGTCATAACTTTAAACCTCCATAACTACCAAACCCCTAGTCTGATCTGGGTGGTTTTTGAGTATGTTACTCACCCAGATCAGGGCTAACAGGGGATCCCCTATTTAGGAGTGTACTCTAAGTATTTGGGGTACATCCAGAAAGTGGGGAAGTAATGGACATGGCTAAGGGGATTATGTGTCATGCTGAGGGGAGGAGATGTGTGGGAGGTAACACATGTATGATTGGTGTACTGTAAATCCCTCCCTTGCATGGGAGAATCCTGTATAAGCCTGTTGTGTGAATAAATCAGTGTTGTTGCTGCTTAACCCTGAAGCTGAAGTGTCGTCTCATTCTTGGGGGGAATTTGACTGTATGCCGATTGCCAGGAGTGTAAGCTGTTCGTATTGCTTTTCCTGTTCGGCTGCTTCCAGGGTTCGTGTGTTTCCTGTTGGGGGATTCGTGCAGTTTGGAGTTCGGGAGGTTGGTGATTGCAGTAGCTGCTGGTCTATGGGAAAGGGGATTATCGCCTAAACGTTTTTTATCCTCTTGTGAGCGAAACGGTCCGTTACAATGTTTATATCCTGATATTTATACATTTCATTTAATTTGTGAAGCTCTTCATAAGAGATAGAAATTACATTTTTCAAATATAGAGAGTGTGTCAAACTGCTGAGATAGAATGGGGGATAACCCCTACTGAATTGAAACAAAAAACAAGGAGAATACTAGTAAACCTGGAGGATGCATACATACATGTAATCATACAAATGCAGGGTACTTAGTATAAAGGTCAGCAGTCTCGGGGTTAAAATATAACTTTTAATAGTCAATTTAAAAGTAAATGCATCAATAGATAAGAAGAAAAAATAAATAAGGACAGCACTCACAAAACAAGTGAGAGGAGAGGAGATCAAGTTACTAAATCGTAGAGGGAAAAATGCCACACATTAGCAGGTGGCAAAATAGAAAAGTGCAGGAGGGAAAGGGTAAAATAGAGAAAAAATCTGAACCCCAAAATCCCCAGCGTTCCCTCACTTTTCCAAGATAACTGGATCCCCACACAGTCAGAATAACTAATTGCTAGGTAGTAAACTGCAATCGTCAGCCTTGCAGTAAAGATTGCTGCCTATTCAAGAGTTACTGTCCTAAACGAAAATCAAATCGATAAAGTAGGTCTCGAGGGGGGTGAGTAGGTATAATGTAATTAATAACATAGGAGCGTCCTCCCTATCTGGAACTTCCACCCTCCCTTTGCTTAGTCTGACGCGCGTTTCGCCGACTAACGGCTCTTCAAGGGAACCGGGTATGGGTGAGATCGTTCTTTAAATATCCCGCCCTCTCCTATGATAGGCTGAAAATAGTTGCCTACGTAAGAGAGGGGGTGGGCACTGGTCTCCTCCGTCATTAACCCTGTCCGGGTCTGAAAAGAATATGTATGCACGGATGAGTACACAGTTAGATGAACGAAAAAGTAATACCACAAGGTGTTATATATTTATAAAAATAGTTCAGATTTTTTCTCTATTTTACCCTTTCCCTCCTGCACTTTTCTATTTTGCCACCTGCTAATGTGTGGCATTTTTCCCTCTACGATTTAGTAACTTGATCTCCTCTCCTCTCACTTGTTTTGTGAGTGCTGTCCTTATTTATTTTAATTTTTTCTTCTTATCTATTGATACATTTACTTTTAAATTGACTATTAAAAGTTATATTTTAACCCCGAGACTGCTGACCTTTATACTAAGTACCCTGCATTTGTATGATTACATGTATGTATGCATCCTCCATAAGAGATCTATCAGACCTGGTATGCGGCCGTTTAAACAGCTCTGCAGAGAGGCCTGCGATGGGGTAAATAAAGCACAAGATAATAATTTCATTCTGTTTAAAATGTTGGCATTTTCTAGATGAGACCATTGAAAGGGCATAACCTAACAAGTCATTAGCTCCAAAGCCCCTGTAAATTAAACTTGTAATAACATGCTTTAAGAAATGCGCACTTTTCTCCTCTGATCTCCATTCAGAATTCTGATTAGTCCTAATCCATAGTCTTAAGAAATGACAAGGAGGAAGTTCCTGTGTTTAAGAAAAACTTGCTCTGTTTTAACTTTTTCAAGAATTAAGCACAACAGCATTAAAAGAATAATCATTAAATAGTTTGGCTGCTGCAGAAAATGTTTAGCTTATTTTACTAACATGTTAAATTCTGAAAACGAATATTTTAAATTGTAAAAATAAATTCTAAAAAATGAGTTTTACATAAAATTGTATAAAAGATTTGATAACTGATGAAATTAAGGCCTCGCTCACAAGTCAATGCTTTGTTGTTTATTTTTATTATGTTTTATGGACTTTGCCTGGTTTTGCGTATTTATTTTCATTACGATCACAATCCCAAACTGCTATGTTTTCCAGCAGCCGCATTGAAGGTAAAGTTAACTTTGGTCATCGTGGTTAATCACACTTTCTTGCAATCAATTTGATGAGATTGTGAGGTTAATGGCAAATGCAATGATGGTTTTGTGGTCGCATCAATGCTCGCAGGGAGGAGTTTACATAATTTCTATGAATTATATTACAAGAAGAATGGGTCGTTCAGCGAATTTGCAGAATATGTTGCTAGTGCTATGTGCATCTTCTGTGCCCCTGTTAATACGTTCCTGACTAAAACATGCTCCATCAAGTTAGAGTAATCCTTTTAATGCATTGCATTCCTCCGTGTGGCTGGAAGGGAATGATAAAAGCATGTACTGGATCTGTGAGGATCCAGAATGACACATAATTGTAACAAAACCCCTGTTTAGCCGTATATTTGCTGCATGGAACTGAGAGCAGATTAATTTGTTTGCCTTCACTAAAATGAATTAATCGTGCATTTGGCCATAATCATTCAGTTACCGAATATTCTGTTGAACGACCGACCACCCACAGCAGGAGTGTGGCACCAATTAAGCCTCTTGACCTGTGCAAACCGCAAACACCTGAACATTCTAATGGTTTAACAGGGTGGTCGGCGTTTGTTTGTGCGAACACGTGGCATCGGACATTTTGTGTAGTCGAACGCACTCAGCGCTGTTTGGTCGTCTACCGCGTGGAACAGATTTTGGCTACCTTTTTCCACGAACACCGCTGAACTTCTACCTTCAGTGTGTTCGACTAGAAACATACGAACAAAGCACTAATTCGTGGGTTTATTCATACAACAATCTGCATCCAATGATGGTAGGCACGAACAGTTCCATTCATGCATTTTACATCTATTGCAACAGGAAAATAGACCGACCGCATAGACTGAAATTGTGGAACTATTTTGGGCAGAGAAATGTGCGAGCGGTCGGTCACATCCACCGTTTTACTAACTCCCGAACCACTGCTCCAATTCGTGCCAATTTTTGCATATGTTGTTCCCTTGAATGGATTGTTTATTAAAATGTAACTTTTATTAAGATCCTATGTATAGTTTTAAAGTTATGGAAAATGCATGAAAGTATATTTTTTTAGCTTGGAGATAATGTAAAGATTAACTCAATTATCTCCTAAGCAGAGGGGAGGAATGTACTGTAATTAATGGGTGTGCTTTTACTGTACAATTGTAACTGATTGGCTGCTGTATTCCCATTTATCAGTGCCCCACAAGGTCCAGTGGGTGGTAACATTCCTGAAAGAACCTGCATAAGAGCAGCTGCTGTGTGGTCATTAAATTAGTTCTGCTTAATCCTTCAAAACGTAGCTTTGTCTCGTTATTGAAAGAGAACCTGCTCAGCATAATCACTAGCTCTTTTAAGAGCTCTGCTTCTCTCTTCACTCTGATCCAGCGGATGGGATAACATAACTCCACTGCAGCCCAGCATTTTGCCGGGAAGAAGGACGTCTCCAACGGCTGATACCGCCTCTCCAACTGGGGTAGCCGTTACAATGATAATTGAAGATTATGCTAGCTTTAGTGTACTAATAATCTTAGTGACATGAGGCGAGTATTTTGCATAATCTCTCTTCACTAGCTCCACACAGCAGCAAAGAAACACATAGAAAAAAGAACCAATCACAAGAAAGTAGGATGTACATAAGGCATAGTGTTCTCATCACTTCCTCTTTCAGAAAGCGACATCAAGCGGAAGTAAACATATAACCAGCAATAACAATAACTCCTAAGTTCAACATCCAAAGGAGCTAACTTCCAGAGAATTCCATACGAACAACAAAAAAGTGTTCAGGGATGAATCAAATCCGAAGGATTAAAATTCCAGAGAGTTTCACGCGAACAATCGAATGTCTTCAGAGACGAAACATACTGAAAAGAGAATGTGTGACAGGTTTAGGCACATAATTAGTGATGTACCGAACTGTCCGCCGGCGAACAGTTCCCGGCGAAATTAGCGTGTTCGCGTTCGCCGCGGCGGGCGGACACATGCGCAGTTCGATCCGCCCCCTATTCGTCATCATTGGGCAAACTTTGACCCTGTGCCTCTCGGTCAGCAGACACATTACAGCCAATCAGCAGCACTCCCTCCCTTCCACACCCTCCAACCTCCCTCCCAGCATCCATTTTCGATTCATTCGGAAGATGCATGCTTAGTGAGAGGAGGGAAAGTTTAGCTGCTGCTGATTACATAGGGAAATTGATAGCTAGGCTAGGGTATTCAGTGTCCACTACAATCCTGAAGGACTCATCTGATCTCTGCTGTAAGGACAGCACCCCAAAAAGCCCTTTTTAGGGCTATAACATCAGGCTGCTTTTTTTTTTTTTTTCCTGTGTATTGTAATTGCAGGTGCCTGCCTGCCAGCTTCTGTGTGAGGTTCACATTGGATACTGTGCCTATTTGCCCAGTGCCACCACTCATATCTGTTTTAACAATAGGTTAAGCTTTACATTTAAAATAAATATTTTTTTTCACTGTAATAGAAGAGCAGTTGCCTGCCTGCCAGCTTCTGTGTGAGGTTCACATTGGATACTGTGCCTATTTGCCCAGTGCCACCACTCATATCTATTTTAACAATTGGTTAAGCTTTAGATTTAAAAGAAATAATTTTTTTTCACTGTAATAGAAGAGCAGTTAGTTGTCTGCAAGCGTCTGTGTTTCAGGCCTACTTCAGCGTGTGCTCTGCAGACCTGTGCCAGCGTGCTTTGACAGTTGCCAATCATATCTGGTGTCTCTTTAGCGTGCTTTTACAACCAAAATTTTGTTTCCACTGTAATAGAAGAGCAGTTGCCTGCCTGCCAGCTTCTGTGTGAGGTTCACATTGGATACTGTGCCTATAGCGCGCTTTTACAACCAAAATTTGTTTTTCACTGTTATAGATTGAATAGCAGTTACTTGTCTTCAAGCGGGTGTCTCAGGCCTACAGTGTGTGCTCTGCAGAACTGTTCCAGTGCACATTGCCAATAATATCTGGTCTCACAGTAGCTTGCACGCATAGTACCACAAATCCCCCAAAAAATGACAGGCAAAGGCAGGCCACCCCGCAGGGGCCGTCGTGGTCGTGGTGCTGTGATTCCCTTTTGCCCTAGAATAATGCTCAGTTTTCAGAAGCCACGTACCCTGAACTTGAAAAGTTCTGAGGACATAGTTGACTGGCTAACACAGGACACCCAATCTTGTACAGCCTCCGCTCGGAACCTTGACGCACCATCCTCCTCCAGCTTAGCTTCAGGCACCTCTCAAGATAGCACTCACCCGCCTGCCGCCACCACCAAAACTAGCACCACAGCCGCTTTACTTGGTATGTCAGAGGAGTTATTCACACACCCGTTTGAAGAAATGAGTGATGCGCAACCATTATTGCTAGAGGATGTAGATAACAGGGATATGTCTCAGGCAGGCAGCATTAAACACATGGAGGTACGGTGTGATGATGATGATGTTGTACTCGCTGCTGCTTCCTTTTCTGAGTTTTCAGATACAAGCGAAGCGGTTGATGATGACGATGCGTCCATGGATGTCACGTGGGTGCCCGCTAGAAGAGAAGAAGAACAGGGCGAAAGTTCAGATGGGGAGACAGAGAGGAGGAGGAGGAGACCAGTTGGAAGGAGGGGGGGGTCGTCGCAAGGAGCTAGTGGCACAGTCAGACAGCATGCATCGGCACCCGGGGTCAGCCCGACAGCACGCCAATCAACGCATGCTGTGTCCACCACCAGAATGCCGTCATTGCAGAGCTCAGCAGTGTGGCATTTTTTTTGTGTGTCTGCCTCTGACAACAGCAATGCAATTTTCAACCTGTGCCAAAGGAAACTGAGTCGTGGGAGGTCCAACACCCACCTAGGTACAACTGCTTTGCGTAGGCACATGATCTCACATCACAAACGCCTATGGGATCAACACATGAGTACAAGCAGCACGCCTACTCTAAGCCGCCATCCTCCTCCTGGTCCAGCATCTTCAGCCACGTCAACCACTGCTGTCCTTCTTGCCCCCTCTCAACCATCCGCCACTCCATCTCCCGCCTTGAGCAGTTCCCGCTCATCTGCCCACAGTCAAGGACATGTTTGAGCGTAAGAAGCCAATGTCACCAAGTCACCCCCTTGCCCAGCGTCTGACAGCTGGCTTGTCCGAACTATTAGCCCGCCAGCTTTTACCATACAATCTGGTTGAGTCTGAGGCGTTTGTAGCTATTGGGGACACCGCAGTGGAAGGTACCCGGCCGGAATTTCTTTTCACAAAAGGCAATCCCCAACTTGTACTCGATTGTGCAAAAGGAAGTCATGGCATGTCTGGCACACAGTGTTGGGGCAAGGGTCCATCTGACCACTGATACCTGGTCTGCAAAGCATGGTCAGGGCAGGTATATCACCTACACTGCGCATTGGGTAAACCTGCTGACGGCTGACAAGCAAGGAATGCGTGGCATTGCAGAGGAGTTGGTGACACCGCCACGAATTGCAGGCAGTCCTGCTGCCACCTCCTCTACTCCTCCTACTCCATCCTCTTCCATAACCTCCTCGGCTGAGTCCTCTTGTGCCGCTGCTTCTTGCTCCACATCAACGGCACCCCCCCAGCTCCCCAGGTACTATTCCACATCCCGGATACGGCAGTGTCACGCCGCCTTGGGTTTGACTTGCTTGAAAGCAGAGAGTCACACCGGACAAGCACTCCTGTCCACCCTGAACGCACAGGTGGAAAAGTGGCTGACTCCGCAGCAACTGGATATCGGCAAAGTGGTGTGTGACAACGGAAAAAATTTGATAGCGGCATTGAAGTTGGGCAAGTTGGCACATGTGTGTAATCTGATCGTACAACGCTTTGTGCATAAGTAAACAGGCTTACAGGACGTCCTGAAGCAGGCCAGGAAGGTGTGTGGCCATTTCAGGCGTTCCTACACGTTCCAGGCGTTCCTACACGGCCATGGCTCACTTTGCCGATATCCAGTGGCGAAACAACATGCCAGTGAGGCGCTTGATTTGCGACAGCCCTACACGTTGGAATTCAACACTCCTAATGTTCGACCGCCTGCTCCAACAAGAAAAAGCTGTTAATGAATATTTGTATGACCGGGGTGCTAGGACAGCCTCTGGGGAGCTGGGAATTTTTTTGCCACGTTACTGGACGCTCATGCGCAATGCCTGTTGGCTCATGCGTCCTTTTGAGGAGGTGACAAACCTAGTCAGTCGCAACGAAGGCACCATCAGCGACATCATACCATTTGTTTTCTTCATGGAGCGTGCCCTGCGAAGAGTGCTGGATCAGGCTGTAGATGAGCGTGAAGAGGAAGAGTTGTGGTCACCATCACCACCAGAAACAGCCTTATCAGCATCGCTTGCTGGACCTGTGGCAACGCTGGAAGAGGATTGTGAGGAAGAGGAGTCAGAGGAGGATTGTAGCTTTGAGGAGGAGGAGGAGCAAGACCAAACACAACAGGCATCCCAGGGTGCTCGTTGTCACCTATCTGGTACCCGTGGTGTTGTACGTGGCTGGGGGGAAGAACATACCTTCAATGACATCAGTGAGGAGGAGGAACGGGAAATGAGTAGCTCGGCATCCAACCTTGTGCAAATGGGGTCTTTCATGCTGTCCTGCCTGTTGAGGGACCCTCGTGTAAAAAGGCTGAAGGAGAACGACCTGTACTGGGTGTCCACGCTACTAGACCCCCGGTATAAGCAGAAAGTGGCGGAAATGTTACCGAATTACAACAAGTCGGAAAGGATGCAGCATTTGCAAAATAAATTAAAAAGTATGCTTTACACAGTGTATAAGGGTGATGTCACAGCACAACGGGAATCTATCAGGGGGAGAGGTGGAAGTCATCCTCCTCCTCCTCCTCCCACGACCACGCCGGCAAGGACAGGACGCTTTAAAGACGTGTTGTTGATGGAGGACATGCGGACCTTTTTAAGTCCTATGCATCGCCACAGCCCTTCGGGATCCACCCTCAGAGAGCGACTCGACCGACAGGTAGCAGACTACCTCGCCTTAACTGCAGATATTGACACTCTGAGGAGCGATGAACCCCTTGACTACTGGGTGTGCAGGCTTGACCTGTGGCCTGAGCTATCCCAATTTGCGATAGAACTTCTGGCCTGCCCCGCTTCAAGTGTCCTGTCAGAAAGGACCTTCAGTGCAGCAGGAGGTATTGTCACTGAGAAGAGAAGTTGCCTAGGTCAAAAAAGTCTAGATTATCTCACCTTTATTAAGATGAATGAGGGATGGATCCCGAAGGGACTGACACTGGGCGATACATTCGCTTAAAAAAGGCCTGATGAGATGAGCTGCCTTGGGCTAAAAATGGTCCACTGCTGTATTTTAGCTCTGAATGACGTTTGACTTGCGTGACTTATCCGCCACCAACTAGGGTTCAAGCCGCCATGTTTTAGGGCACTTTCTGCCTGTGAAACAAACATCAATTTTTCTGGCCGCTGCTACAGCAGTGGCTGCAACAATACCAAATTTTTCAGGCATGTGTACATGCCTAATTTTTAGCCCCACTGGTGCAAGTGGACTGATTACAATTACAGGGCCTCTAAAGAGTCCTGTATTGTTATTTGTCGTCACTACCTTCCCGCGTCGGGAAGATTTCTTGCACAGGGCGCCCAAAGGCCTAAGGCTGTCCCTGCGCATGGGTCAGTGGCTCTGCACCAGACTTCCCTCCAATTGATCAAAGTTAAAGGATTTCAAGTGGACTGATTACAATTACAGGGCCTCTAAAGAGTCCTGTATTGTTATTTGTCGTCACTACCTTCCCGCGTCGGGAAGATTTCTTGCACAGGGCGCCCAAAGGCCTAAGGCTGGCCCTGCGCATGGGTCAGTGGCTCTGCACCAGACTTCCCTCCAATTGATAAAAGTTAAAGGATTTCAAGTGGACTGATTACAATTACAGGGCCTCTAAAGAGTCCTGTATTGTTATTTGTCGTCACTACCTTCCCGCGTCGGGAAGATTTCTTGCACAGGGCGCCCAAAGGCCTAAGGCTGGCCCTGCGCATGGGTCAGTGGCTCTGCACCAGACTTCCCTCCAATTGATCAAAGTTAAAGGATTTCAAGTGGACTGATTACAATTACAGGGCCTCTAAAGAGTCCTGTATTGTTATTTGTCGTCACTACCTTCCCGCGTCGGGAGTGGGTCATTTGCGCCCCTGCTGCCTTCCTTGCATGTGGTAGCTGTTTGTCAGGGATTTGTCAATCCATATCTGCCAAGTGACCCTATGTAGGGGTAACAGTCCCTATTCTGCTCTGTGTCAGTGTGTATCATGGTCTCTGTGGACAAGGAACAGTCTCTATTCTGCTCTGTGTCAGTGTGTATCAGGGGTTTTGAGGACAGGTGTCAATCCATATCTGCCAAGTGACCCTATGTAGGGGTAACAGTCCCTTTTCTGCTCTGTGTCAGTGTGTATCATGGTCTCTGTGGACAGGGAACAGTCCCTATTCTGCTCTGTGTCAGTGTGTATCATGGTCTCTGAGGACAGGTGTCAATCCATATCTGCCAAGTGACCCTATGTAGGGGTAACAGTCCCTATTCTGCTCTGTGTCAGTGTGTATCAGGGTCTCTGTGGACAGGGAACAGTCCCTATTCTGCTCTGTGTCAGTGTGTATCATGGTCTCTGAGGACAGGTGTCAATCCATACCTGCCAAGTGACCCTATGTATATCTGCTGTCAGTACACAGGAAAAGTTTAAATATTTCTTGTTCTACGTTCTCTGCAACTCCACGCACCGACTCATCCAATACGTGAAGATCTGGGGTTTCTCTGACTCTCCTCAGTAGTGTATCAAACAGAGTCTGCACTGTGGTAACACGGACATCTTCAGGACATAACTCAACTATTTGCAGATAGGCAGTCTGCAGCTTCTCTTTTTCACCTGTTCTCTTCTTTCTTTTCAAATAATTTTTATTAAAGTTTTACATATTTGTATAACAACAAAAATATAAACATTGTATCCCTTGTAGGAAGGGAAGGGAAACTTGGAAATGGAAGAGAATAACCATTCAATATTAAAATAGGCATAACAGTGTATATGGCAAAAAAATAAATAAAAAATAATAATATGTTTTTACATCAATGCACTTTAATAACAAATATGTCAAAGACCATATGCTGTTTTGATTTTTTCTTCCCACTTATCCCAATTGTATTTTAATATTGGGAAACCACGCATATGAGCTCTATGTGATAATTCGTGTGCCTTGTTTTCTAGAATCAAATTAAAAACTTCCCTGAGAGATGGCACATCTTGGGACTTCCAATGTCTAGGTAAACAGGATGTAGCAGCGATCAAAATGTGGCCTATGATTATTTTGTCTGATCTATTAATGGACTCCGGGAGTTTTTTAAATAAGGCTAGTTCCGAGGTTAAAATGCTAATGGTTCTGTCCACTTTAATAATTAGGTCGTGAATCAATTTCCAATATTTAGTTAATTTAGGACAGAACCACCAAATATGGGCCATATTGCCCACACCCCCACAATCTCTCCAACACCGGTCAGAATACATATTGTTCATGTTGTGCAATCTAGACGGGGCTAGGTACCAACGATATAAAATTTTATAATGATTTTCAAAGTGGTCGGTGCAATACGAAATACCTTTTAAAGCTTTAAAAAAAACGAACCATTCTTCTAGATCGTACTGGGCACCCAACTCCGTCTCCCATGACAACATATGTTTTAATTTTACTAGGGGCTTGGCGTTATAAAACGAGTAGCATAAAGATATCATGCCTTTACTAGTGGGGCTGCATAAAAAAGCTTTCTCTAATGGAGACATCTCAAGCATTTTATAGTTTTTATCTGTTTCAGGTACCTTATATAGTTCTTTCAATTTGTCAATGATTACCTTACAATCCAACTCACATACATTCGTTAATCCATATTTAAGTTTCAATTTTTCCAAAGAAAGAATAGCATTGCCGTGAAAAAAATTGTCAAGATTAGTTATAGAGCATTCCTTCAACAGTTCTATTTTTAAGGATGGGATATAATCTTTCAATAACTCAATAGGCATTGCTCTATATAAGCTGGGAGAATGATCATTTTTAAAAACAATATCCCAGGCCTTAAGTGTAGTCTTGGTAGATAAAAATAACTTTGTAATTCCAGGTCTTTTCTTAGAATTTAACCAGGGTAATTTTGACAATCTAACCGGTAAAATTTTTGATTCTTCTATTTCCATCCATCTGGGTTTATCAACCTGGTTATTAAATCTCACAGCCACTGCAGCGTTAGTGGCGAAATAATATTTGCGGATATCGGGAACACCGATACCGCCATTCGATTTGTGGTGCTGCAAGGAAGTGAGCTTCACTCGAGCAGGCTTATTCCCCCAGATGAACTTCATCATTGTCGAATGAACTTTATTAAAAAATGATAATGGGATGGACAAAGGGATGGTCCTAAAGAAATATAGAATTTTTGGTAGTATCGTCATTTTAACAGATGCAACCCTCCCCAGCCAGGAAAGTTCCATTCCGCCCCATCTCTCCATCTCCTTTTGTAGGTCCGACCATGCTTTCCTCAAGTTGTGATTATGCATATTTACCAAATTTTTGTATAAATTAATGCCAAGGTATTCCATGTAGTCAGCTCTCCAATCAAATAAATATAATTCCTTAAGGGCAATGGTTTCAGAATTTTTTAAATGAAATGGGAGGGCCTGAGACTTAGACTCATTTAATTTGTAGTACGATACCTTGCCAAATTTAGTTAAAATGTCTTTGAGGTGGCTCAAAGATTCTTTTGGGTGTTTGACAGCTAGAATTATGTCATCTGCAAACAGGCCAATTTTGTGAGCGGATTCTTTAACAACAATTCCTGCAATTTGTGGGGTTGTTCTAATTAGTTCAGCCAGGGGTTCTATTGCTAAAACAAATAGAATTGGAGATAAAGGGCACCCCTGTCTCGTCCCATTGGTTAGAGAAAACGTTTTAGATGTGAAACCGGAAGCTGAGACATGGGCGGAAGGTGCACAATAAGGTGCCTTAATTGCTGTGATAAAAGATGATGGTATGTTGAATCTTTCTAACGTTCTCCATAAATATCCCCAATGTATCCTGTTAAACGCCTTCTCTGCGTCTAGAGATAGAAGCAATGAAGGCGTTTTGGTCATATTGATGTGCTGAATCAAGTTTATGAATCTTCTAGTCCCATCTGGCGCCTGTCTATCCTTTACAAAACCCACTTGATCCTTATTTATTAGCAATGGGATTAATTTGGTTAATCTATTTGCGAGAACTTTAGAATAAATCTTTGAGTCATTATTGATTAGGGAAATGGGTCTAAAATTGTGGCATCTATCAGGAGTTTTTCCCGGTTTTGGCAAGGTGACTATTCGTGCGCACAAGGACTCCTCTGGCATCGTTCCCCCGGACTTATAGGAATTGAATAATTTGGTCATGTGGGGAATTAAAATTTCTTGAAAAGTTTTATAATATAAAATAGTGAATCCATCGGGACCAGGGGCTTTTCCGGATGGCATAAGTTTGATCGCCTCAGCTATCTCTTTCGCTGATATTTCACATTCTAAGCTTTCTAAGTGTCCTAGAGACAGCCGAGGCAATGTCACTCTGTCTAAAAATTTATCAATTGTTGTTGCAGAAGGCTGGGTAAGGTTCGAATCACATTCTAAATTATAAAGTTTACTATAATACTCTGCAAACATGTCACTGATTTTAGTAGGATGAAACACTTTTCGCCCCTGATCATCAAGTAAATACGCTATTTTTGATTGTGCATTCACATGCCGGAGTTTGGATGCCAAAAGAGTAGAGGCCCTGTTGCCTTTTAAGTAAAATGTTTTCCTGAGACGTCTCACCATAAGAGATGTACGATCTAAATTAATTTTGTTAATTTTAGCCTTAATTTCTCCTATCATTGCTGATATGGAAGACGAGGGACCAAATTTATTAGCCTGATTCAAATTGTACAATTCTTTTTCCAATGTTCTTAAATTATTGCTATTAAGTTTCTTCAGGTGAGACGCTCTAGAAATAAAATGACCTCTTAATACAGCCTTATGCGCATTCCAAGACACCTCGCCAGGAACCTCTGGTGAGGCATTTTCCAAAAAGTAATCGCTCAAGGCTTTCTCCGCCAATGATCTGTTTACAACATTGTTTAATAAATAATCGCCTAACTTCCAGGATCTATTCGGGGCTGAGGAAACAATTTCGTCAATATGCATTATGATTGGAGCATGGTCAGACCAGTTAATGTCTAAGATATCAGATTTCAAGATGTGCGGGATTAAAGCGCTCTGGACCATAAACCTGTCCAGCCTGGAATACATATTTTTAGATACAGACTAATACGTAAAATCTCTTTCATTCTCATGCATCAGTCTCCAGGAATCATATAAACCACATTCAATCATGTATCTGGAACATTTGTTAGCTAATCTGTCGCTGTTCCCTCTATGTTGTTGATCATTGTCTTCCCTAGCGTTATCCAATTCACCGTCCATAACAAAATTCGTATCGCCACACATTACCAAGCTGCCTCTCACATTCTCACCCACTAAGTCCATCAATTTCCTAAAGAACTGCAACTGACCGGTGTTGGGAAAATGCATGTTCACTATAGTATATTCAATAGTGTTAAGTGAACCTATCCATATTAAATACCTCCCGTCATCATCCGTCATTACTTTGTTCGTCGAACATGCTACATTCCTGTGGAAGAAAATCAATGTACCTCTAGACTTGGATTTATAAGTGCTATGATATTGGACTGGGAAAAGCTTTGACATAATCTTATGTTTTTTATCATTTTTAAAATGCGTTTCCTGTACACAGATGACATCTGATTTGTTGGATTTTGCTTCTTTGAATAGTAAGCGTCTTTTGTGGGCGGTGTTCAGGCCTCTCACATTAAATTACATATATTTTAAAACCATAATTTATGGAACAGCAATGCTTGATAAAGAGTAAAGGAATATTCAACTTTGTGAGAGTCCGAACAGCCGCCTTCCAATAAAGAAACATCCAACAATACTGTCACAACAAACTCTAGTTGTGTACATGTGTGTACGGGAATAAATAAACAGATTTGTGCAAGTCGCTGATGCCACATAATATGCATTTTTGTATGAGGCATTTCTGTGATTCGTGGTCTGGAAACATTTCTACCAAATTTTAAAGGATGGATGGTCAAAGAAAATAGAAAAATAAAAATATCAACGGGGTACAAAAAACTTGGGTATATACCCCTATCAGGGGAAATAAACAAACAGTGAAAAAGGGCCATGAGGGAGAGCAAAAAAAGTTTCTCCATCTCAGGGTATTAGGCCCAGGTTGGGGGGAGAGAAGGCTGCTGGATACAAGGGGAGCAATATAAATAAACAAAAAAAATAAATAAATAAAATTTTTTTTTTTTTTTTTTAAAAGAAAAAAGAAAAAACAAAGAGGCAACTGTAAAATATGACATTTGAAAGAACAAAAATCACAGAACAATAAAAAAATAATAAAATTAAATACGAAATGATGTGTAAAAAAAACAAGGGACCATAAAATAATATTGAATGTAAAAATTTGGAAAGATTTAAGTGGTCCAATCGGTTTCTGATAGAAACCGTTAAGTCGCATATAATCATCGGTGTGCAAATTCTAAGGACAGTCATAACCAGGAGAAACAAGTCAAAATTCAAAGTAATCCCGCTAAATCTCCAGACTGGAGCAGGACTCGAAAGCCTGTTGCAGAGATAAAGTTTTCTCAGAACCAAGCCATAAAAATCAATAGAAAAAAAATAAAAAAATAAAAAAAATCATGAAAATAAACGTGTATATATATAAAAAGAAAATCCTTAGTGAAGATAGGAAGAACATCTTAACTTGAAGTGTCGAACGATTTGCGACCGTGGAAAATGAAGACTGTAGCTCTATGAACTGGAAACTCAGGAAGTGTCCGATTTGCTTCTCTTGCTGGCCTGCAGAGGAGTAGATGGCGAGAGTCTATGAGGCGATACCTGACTTCTATTCATGGATTGGAAGAGTTCCATTCCTTCCTCAGGCGACGTGATTATGAAATTCCTGCCATCCATGTGGAAAAGGACTTTGACCGGGAATCCCCATCTATATCTTATCCCTCTTCGTCTTAGATCCGCGGTAAAAAGTTGAAATTCTCTGCATCGCCTCATTGTTTGGGCAGAGAAGTCTTGGAAGACCTTCATACCGCTGTAGTCCCCCGTGAGACCTGACGTGCGTACTGCACCCAGAAATTCCTCTTTAATGTGGTAATAGTGAAATCTCACTATCACATGTTTGGGTGCAGCCGCAGGCGCATTACCGGGTTTAGGCAATCTATGAATGCGGTCCAATAGCAGATCCGTATTTTTAGCAGTTGGTAGAGCTGACTTCACCATTGCCTGGAAATAACTTTGTAATTCCAGAGAGTCTATATTTTCAGGGATCCCCCTGATCCTTAGGTTATTACGCCTACTTCTATCCTCGGCGTCCGCTAACTTTTCCGCTTGTTGGTGTACTTGCTTCTGAAGCTCTTTTACAGTTTCAACCAAATCCAGGTGAGATTGCTCTTGAGAGTGCAATCTATTCTCTATTATTTCCGTCCGCTGATTAATGCCCTCCATGGCTCCATATAAAGTGTCAAAGTCTTTCTTAAAGTCGTTTTTCAGATCGACTCTCAAATCCTTAATGAGTTGTATTATCATGCCAGCCGATGGTGGCAGATCATCTGCCAATTCAGGTGGCATATTAGGATTGAAAGTCGCTGCCTTAAATGTGGTGGTAGCCATATTGGAGGTGGCAGTGGCCATCTTGGGAGTGGAATATATGTCTGGTCTGGCAGCCATCTTTGTTGTGGCATCATGACCTTTTCTCTGTGTGTCTATTAATATTTATGGATAGAATTTCTATATTACAGTTGGAAATGGCACTTTTTAAGTTAAATTGCCCCCCTTGTCCAGGAGCCTCTCTAAAACGTGGCCATCTAAGATGGTGGCCAAGACACGCCCCCTGTTCTCTTCTTTCTCTTATGCGTATTCTTGTCTAAATGCAGGTGGTCTCTTGCCTTTCTTTTAACCAATTCGTTCCTTCCATATGGTTTCAAAAGATCTCTGGCATCATTACTTTCAACGCAAATAACGTCATCATAGTTAGTCTCCTCATTATTCACCGGGAAGAGAGTGTTTGCACTGACTACCCACAGCATGCTCTTGCCATTGCCTACTCCACCTTCAACGACAGGGTGCAAGTCCCAAGGAGAAGGATCATTCACTTTATTATCTGTCTTTATTTCACAAGTAGTGCCTGGAACATCCTCATGGGTCACAAGATGTAAATCTGGACTAATGTCAACCCCAGGGTCTGGAAAATCTAAAGAGTCCTGTATTGTTATTTGTCGTCACTACCTTCCCGCGTCGGGAGTGGGTCATTTGCGCCCCTGCTGCCTTCCTTGCATGTGGTAGCTGTTTGTCAGGGATTTGTCAATCCATATCTGCCAAGTGACCCTATGTAGGGGGAACAGTCTCTATTCTGCTCTGTGTCAGTGTGTATCAGGGATCAGGGATCATTAGGATAGGTGTCAATCCATATCTGCCAAGTGACCCTATGTAGGGGGAACAGTCTCTATTCTGCTCTGTGTCAGTGTGTATCAGGGGTTTTGAGGACAGGTGTCAATCCATATCTGCCAAGTGACCCTATGTAGGGGGAACAGTCTCTATTCTGCTCTGTGTCAGTGTGTATCAGGGATCATTAGGATAGGTGTCAATCCATATCTGCCAAGTGACCCTATGTAGGAGGAACAGTCCCTATTCTGCTCTGTGTCACTGTGTATCAGGGATCATTAGGATAGGTGTCAATCCATATCTGCCAAGTGACCCTATGTAGGGGGAACAGTCCCTATTCTGCTCTGTGTCAGTGTGTATCAGGGGTTTTGAGGACAGGTGTCAATCCATATCTGCCAAGTGACCCTATGTAGGGGGAACAGTCTCTATTCTGCTCTGTGTCAGTGTGTATCAGGGGTTTTGAGGACAGGTGTCAATCCATATCTGCCAAGTGACCCTATGTAGAGGGAACAGTCTCTATTCTGCTCTGTGTCAGTGTGTATCAGGGATCATTAGGATAGGTGTCAATCCATATCTGCCAAGTGACCCTATGTAGAGGGAACAGTCTCTATTCTGCTCTGTGTCAGTGTGTATCAGGGATCATTAGGACAGGTGTCAATCCATATCTGCCAAGTGACCCTATGTAGGGGGAACAGTCCCTATTCTGCTCTGTGTCAGTGTGTGTCAGTGTGTTTTGAAGACAGGTGTCAATCCATATCTGCCAAGTGACCCTATGTAGGGGTAACAGTCTCTATTCTGCTCTGTGTCAGGGCTGGGCTTTGAGGTCAGGTGTCAATGTTAGGTGATTTATGCCCTTTATGGATTAAAAGCAGACTCTGCATCAACTGTGCAATTTTCCATGGGAGTTTTGCCATGGATCCCCCTCTGGCATGCCACAGTCCAGGTGTTAGTCCCCTTGAAACAACTTTTCCATCACTATTGTGGCCAGAAAAGTCCCTGTTGTTTTTAAAATTCGCCTGCCCATTGAAGTCAATGGCGGTTCGCGCGGTTCGCCGGTTCGCGAACATTTGCGGAAGTTCGCGTTCGCCGTTCGCGAACCGAAAATTCCGGGTTCGCGACAACACTACACATAATCATGAACATGTAAATCCAAGTAACGTACCGTATACATCATCCCATAGAAAAATATTGTAAATTACGATCTAAAATTAAGATTATTAGTACACTAAAGCTAGCATAATCTTCAATTTTACCACATGACAGGAGGCTTCCTATTTTGCATTTGGAACTCAGCCAGAGGTTGATGTCACTGGGTAGTTGGTACATAAGTTTTAGGATCCTTGTCCATCGGGTGTCCGCCGACTGGGATATGGGCCGTTGAGCCGTTCACACCACCACATAATGGATCAAGGTACTGCTCCAAACATCAATCAGACCGGGAATGCCCAGATGGAGAGGTAGCATCATTACATACCTAGGGCCCAAGAGAGTCCCAAGAGGTTCCTAACAGCCTGCGATAGTCCGCCGATCTGCCAAGAACCCCAGAAAGAGTCCAGGCCACTAGGGTCAGCTGATCCTCCATGAATAGAAGGTGTGGGTTCCCTTAGTGTCCATGAGAATAGTAGGATATGAATGTAGGAGGAGGAGATCCTCACCAGTCAGTCTCGTGAGGTCCGGGAAACGAGGTTGACTCTGTTACGGCGGGACGAGCAAGGCGGTGTTATATGCTGAACAAAGAGATGATGGAGAATTTTCACAATCATTGCAAAGGAGGCGAAAGCATATGTCCCCCGGGGAGGCCCAGTTGGCTGGATTGCAAACCCCATTGTGCACCATCGTGCCAATTGAAGAACCTTCTGGCGGTCCCTCTGATATGTGTACAACAACTTCCTGAGTTGTGTACCTATTTTCGTGGGTGTGCTTTTGCAGGTTGTCCTCAGAGCCCCACAAGCTGGTATCTGACTCCCAAACGGAATCCGGTTGATCGTAGGTCGATCTGCCTGAGTGAACCTGACCAGGCCTCACCACCTGTCCTGGTAACGTAGCGATTCTGGGAAGATGGACTGATCCGGGTGAGTGCATGTAGAGTCACGGTGTTGCAGTGAAGGACCGTGTGAAGATACCTTGAGAATAGAGGAGACCTATGAAGGGAAAAACTTCCACGTGTAAGGAACGGCATTGCTTACAAATCCTAAGAAGCGGATCATCCAGCACGAAAACGCGACAATTCCAGACAGACAACGGAGAATCTCAAGTGTTGGCGCAGTCTTGATGTGGTGAAACTAACCTCGCCACTGGGTTGTGGAGAAGCCTGATTGCCAGCCTCCTGCCTCATGACTGTGGCCCCTCTCATCAGCCCATGCTAAACTTAAACCCCATGGCGATTTGACTGTGTTTGTGGCATCTGAGCGCTGTTTGAATATATTGAGCGCTCAGATTAAAGCCATCTGGGGATAGGCTGAATGTGGGGGTTCTGTTCAGTATGATAGGAATTATGTATTTTTGTGTATTCTTGCTGTTGTTGTGAATAGAGATATTTTCTGTGCCTGGACATAGTTGGCTTACCACACCCAGTTAAGCCAATTATCTCCAGGATAGAGGACTCTGTGGAACAGGTTTGGGCTGGTCACAAAGCATTTCGACCTAAGTTTTAAACCACTTGAGGGAATTGTCTGATTTGAGTATGTTTGTATTTGAAGAATGCTGATGTGGCAAACCTAGCCACTTCAGACTATTCCTTTATATATCTAATGGTTGTCTTAGAAAGGCTGTTTAATCTATGTTGTTTTACGTGTTTGCTTAAAAAGGTGATAGAGGGCATTCGTATGCTAGTGGCACGAAAGCCGCTAGCATTCATATGGTAGTTTCACGAACAGTGACTTTCAACACTGTTCGTGAAACGAACAAAATACCGAATGGGAGACCACACACAGGAGGTCGTAAGTTTTATGTGAATGTGATGTATACTTTTAAAGTTATGAATATTGTGTAAAACTGTGTATTGTCCTGCCTGTGATAATTACGTTAGCCCATTGTGTTCAGTAATTGTATCACAGGCAGAGGGGAGAATTTCTGCTGGAATGAATGGGAGTGTTCAACTGTGCCTGTCTGTGATTGGTCACTTTACTACTTTTGTCACAGTTTTCGACCAGGTCCCCTAGGGGAGTGTCCACCTGGTGGAGGACCTGCATAAATACCGGGCAGGTAGCCCCATTAAACCAGATCACTGCTTGACCCTCAACACGGAGCCTTGTCTCGTTCTTGGGGGGATTTATTGTATGCTGTTCCAGTTCGACTGCTAGGAGTGTAAACCTTTCGTATGGTTTTTCCTATTCGGCTGTTTGAAGCATTTGTATGGTTCCGGTTTGGCTGTTTACAGCATTCATATGATTTCCTGTTCGGGTGATTGGTGTCTTCAGTAGCTGTCTGTATATATGGAAGGGAATATCTCCTAAATGGCTTTTAACTCCTGTTATGCCTGGGGGTGCAGTTACACTTGAGTTCCCTGAATTGCCCATTGGAGATTGTCCAGGAAGATAATGCTACATCTTCCTCAAAAGTAATTGATCACTGGTTTCGGTAGTTTCAGTAAGCCCCACAGGGATCTGAGCTGAGGGCCAGGGGAAGAGCCAAGGTTGATCGTGTCACCGGGGACCTAGATAACATCATCAAGGGGAATGGAAAAAGATCACCGTGACATGTCTTCATATCCAGATTTGTCAGGCCAGTCGTCCATGCAAAAGGTTCCGTATTAGGTTTAAATGCCTTCCGCCTTGATACGAGGGAACTCCTGTGGGTGGAGTAGAAAGTACAGTTGATGGTACCTTGGAGGTGTTAACCTAAGGAAAAACGGTATCTAGCGCATCCGCGTGTTCTGTGTTTTCTGTCTGATCGTCTAGAGCACCAGAGGTTGACTCTCGCTCCTCCCAGAAAATAGAGTTAGCGATAGCGGGTACGTGGTCAGATGTCCTGAAATGGTTGAAACAAATGCTATGAGTTCCCTTGGGAAAAATGTGCCTTGTGTTACTGGGTTTCCAATAATTTTGCGCCCAGATCCGCCAACCATCCATTAATATAGAGGAGTGCTGCTATGCATGTCCCATAGGAGAGGCGAACACTGGAATTTCTGACAAAACGGACACATCTCTGCCTGGGAGATAATTGAGTCAATTACTGTATCAACTCAATTATATCCAGACGAAAAAGAACATAATTCACCGACAATCTTAAAGTACTCCAAAAACTCACATAAACCCCATAAAAAGTATATCCCCTGATAGCCCAGATCTGGGTGAGCAACATATCCAAAAATCACCCAGATCGTTTCAGGGTTTCAGGATCCGTATGGAAGTCTTATTTCTGACCAACTGCACACAAGGCTCCTGCACAAAGTAGGCTGTGCGTCTGGTCTCTTTCAAGGGCTACAAATGTAACGAAATACCCCAAATAACTGTTCGTGGGAAAGCTAGTGGTGTGCCCCTTGTTCAGGAGTTTGGTTTCACTAAACGTCGCCTCTTTCGGATGACGTGGAACGAACCTAGGTGATCCTGGAAGTCTCAGCAGTGTACGGGCCGTTGAGAGTCCAAAAACAGCTCTATAAACTTGACGACCAAACAGAACAAGTGTTAGTAAGTGTAAGGGTACTCACCTGTTAGACAGACAGCCAGACGTGGTCGCTCCTGGAGTTCCCAACAGGGGACTTGAACCGGGGAACTTATCAGTCCTAGTCCTGATTTCTACCTCTGAGCCACAGCAGCTTTACACAGAGACTATTGAGTCCGGTCCTGTTCATCCTGGCATGGCTTATACACCGGGGGCTGCACCTTGACTTGGCTGTGTCTCACCTGACTCTCATCGGTCATCAGCAGGGTATTTAAACCCAGCCTCTTCCTGTGATCAGTGTCAAGTCTTTGATCTAGTGTTGCTGTGTCGTACCAGTGTTCCAGTTTATCTGCTTCGTTTATTTGACCTCGGCTTGTGACTACGTTTATTCTGACCTCTGGCATCCCTTGACTTCGGCTACTCCTCGTTGTTCCTGACCTCTGGCATCCTTTGACCTTGGCTATCCCTCGACTATCCTGCTGGTTCTGTCCTTGCCTGTCCTGCGTATTTGGTACTGCATCCTGCACAGCCCCTGTGCACAGACCCACAGGCCAGGTGAATTCTTACCTGACCACCTCGGCCTGTGGCTATCTGCAAGGGTGAGCAACATATCTGTGCTACAGACTCCCAACTCATTGACCCTGACAGTAAGGTCAATTGGGTCAATTGGAGGCACACAACTGTTCTGGGTTGTCCAAGTGTTCGATACATTATTCGATATACAAACCAGCTGTGGCAAATCTATTTGGTTGAGTTCGTATACCAATCCAGGCAAAGTAAACAATACTCTCCAGGAACAGGGCATCTGTTACACTGCTCCTCTCATGAGGAAAACACTCCAGCAGACCCAGCTTGACCTTTTATGGATCAACTTGGGGATGTCTGGATCTCTGCTACAAGCTAAGTTCTGTTTGTCGGGAAAATGGCGTTGCCATTTTGCTTACTGGGCCAGTACTGGATGATGAAGTTGTATGGTTGTAGTGTCAGGCTCCGTCGCAACAGCCGCCCATTGTTGCCTGTGACCCAGTTAAGCCATACCAATGGGTTGTGATCAGTTATAAGGGTAAATTCCTGTCCATATAGATAAGGGGTAAATTTCTTCAATGCCCACACGAAGGCCAAACACTCCTTCTCCACTGCCGCGTAACTCACTTCCCAGGGTAGGAAGTGAGTTAAGGTACGCAACAGGGTACGCAACACGGTGCTGCTAAGGTACGCAACAGGGTGCTCTCCTCCATCTTCTCCAACCTGGCTCAAAACTGCCCCCAGTCCGAAGATGGAAGCACCTGTATGGACGATAAAACATTGGTTAGGGACTGGGGCAGCCAACACAGGAGGGTAAATCAATGCTTTCTTTAACGCTTGGAATGCAGTTTCACAGGTAGGAGACCACAGAACCTGCCTCGGTAAGCTCTCTTTGGTCATGTCAATCAGGGGTTTTGTAATAGCGCTGTAGTCGGGTAAAAACTGTCTATAATACCCAGCTGTCCCCAGGAAGGCCAGTACTTGAGTCTTGGTGCAAGGAGTGGGCCAGTTGGCGTCCGCCTCGATCTTAGTGGGTTCTGGTCGCTGTCTCCCACACCCCACCCTGTGTCTCAGGTACTGGACTTCGGCCATTCCAAGATGGCATTTGTCTGGTTTTAATATTAAAAATACACAATATTATAACCATAAATACTTATACTTATTTATGGTTATAATATTGTGTATTTTTAATATTAAAGTATATTTTGTTACTTTTAATTGTATTTTTTTAATACACATTTATCTACTTTTTACCTGGCATTTTAACATCACTCTGGACTCCAAGCAATCCTAGGTGGGGATAATACCACCAGCGCTATCAATAGGGAGCAGATGATCTGCTCCCCCCTTGTGAGTACCCATTTTATTTAATAGCTTTTTATCCAGTGTACACTATTGGTTGTTTCTCTCTACCCGAGTGTTTATCGTATCAAGGACGGAGGAAACTCACCATAGACGAAGGACACCTACTGCATATCCTGCAAGCGGGGATCAAACCGCTGCACGCCCTTCACACCAGAGCAGGTTTTTGCTCTTTTAAATGTGAGTTTGCATTCAAGAGTTTTAAATTTTTATTTCTTCATATTTTACTTACTACACTATTTGGCTTCCTGTATATACCCTTTGTCTCTTACATATGAGTGGATTCATAAGGAAGAACCAAACAAGGAAAATTGCTCCGGACCGAATATTGCCGTATTAGACGACTGCACCAGACACTTTTAGATAAGACTTTCTCTCTTTTTATCCATTTATTTTATTTGGACTATTTATTTTACTCTTACCAAATGTAGAGACGTACCTGTCAGTCTCTTCATTTACCTGTCAGAGCACTCTGATGGCTTAAACCCACCAATCAGAGTGCTCTGAGCCTAATTGCAGGGCAGGGCAAGGCTTTATAAGCCTTCCCCCGCCCTGCAGAGGGGGGTAGGTAGGGGATAATTTATTTGGGGTGGGGGGTAGGTAGTGGATAATTTATTTGGGGAGGGGGGTGACTAGGGGTTTGGGGACCCCTAGTCACCCGGGGGAGGGGGGTTATTTTTTTATTTAGGGCCCCCACCCGCCACACAGGGGTGGGGGCCAAGGGGGAGGACCTTAGGTCCCCCCAATTAGTATTTAGGGCCCCCACCCACCGCTCAGGGTGGGGGCCAGGGGGGAGGAGACATTAGGTCCTCCCCCCTCATTCTAATTTAGGGCCCCCACCCACCGATCAGGGGTGGGGGCCAGGGGGAAGGACATTAGGTCCCCCCCCTAATTAGTATTTAGGGCCCCCACCCACCATTCAGGGGTGGGGGCCAGGGGGAGGACATTAGGACCCCCCTAATTAGTATCTTAGGGCCCCCACCCACCACTCAGGGGTGGGGGCCGGGGGGAGGACATTAGGTCCTCCCCCCTCATTCTAATTTAGGGCCCCCACCCACCGCTCAGGAGTGGGAGGCAGGGAGAGAAGGAGTTACAGTATGGGTGGCAGGGAGAGAAGGGGTTACAGTGCGGGGAGAGGGGCAGGGTGAGAAGGGGTTACAGTGCGGGGAGTGGGGCAGGGAGAGAAGGGATTACATTGTGGGGAGAGGGGCAGGGAGAAAAGTGGTTACTGTTTGGGGAAGAGGGCAGAGAGAGAAGGGGTTACAGTGTGGGAGAGGCAGGGAGTGAAGGGGTTATTGCGTGGGAGGTGGACAGGAAGAGAAGGGGTTACAGTGTGGGGAGGGGACAGGGAGAGAAGGGGTTACAGTGTGGGGAGGGGACAGGGAGAGAAGGGGTTACAGTGTGTGTGGGAGGGCAGGGAGAGCAGGGATTACTGTGTGGGGAGTGGGGCAGGGAGAGAAGTGGTTACTGTGTGGGGAGTGGGTCAGGGAGAGAAGTGGTTACTGTGTGGGGAGGGGACAGGGGGAGAAGGTGTTACAGTGTGTGTGGTAGGGCAGGGAGAGATGGGGTTACTGTGTGGGGAGTGGGGCAGGGAGAGAAGGGGTTACTCTGTGAGGAGTGGGGCAGGGAGAGAAGTGGTTACTGTGTGGGGAGGGAACAGGGGGAGAAGGGGTTACAGTGTGTATGGTAGGGCAGGGAGAGACGGGGTTACTGTGTGAGGAGTGGGGCAGGGAGAGAAGGGGTTACTGTGTGAGGAGTGGGGCAGGGAGAGAAGGGGTTACTGTGTGAGGAGTGGGGCAGGGAGAGAAGTGGTTACTGTGTGGGGAGGGAACAGGGGGAGAAGGGGTTGTTACAGTGTGTGTGGGAGGGCAGGGAGAGCAGGGGTTTCTGTGTGGGGAGTGGGGCAGGGAGAGAAGTGGTTACAGTGCGGGGAGGGGGGCAGGGAGAGAAGGGGTTACTGTGTGGGGAGTGGGGCAGGGAGAGAAGGGGTTACAATGTGGGGAGTGGGGCAGGGAGAGAAGGGGTTACAGTGTGGGTAGTGGGGCAGGGAGAGAAGGGGTTACAGTGTGGGTAGTGGGGCAGGGAGAGAAGGGGTTACAATGTGGGGAGTGGGGCAGGGAGAGAAGGGGTTACAGTGTGGGTAGTGGGGCAGGGAGAGAAGGGGTTACAATGTGGGGGGGTGGCAGGGTGTGGATGACTGTGTCCTACCTTTGGAGTGGTGCCATGGTAACGCCTAACGAGACCTATATCACGCGGTCTGCAGGTCTGCAGCTCTGCACCCAGCAGAGTTGCAGACCGGAGGTACACGGCAGGGGGAGCCACTGGGCAAGCCATTGGGCCCCTCCTGTTGTTGGGCCTATGGTCATGGACCAAGGGCCTGAATAATCTGTCTGCTTCACTGTCTCCTAGCTCCCCGGCGGCCCTAGAGGCGTTGGTCAGCGCGACCCATGGGAATCACCCGGCAACCCCCTAGTGGGTCGCGATCCACACTTTGGGAAACCCTGGTCTAAGGATTTGTAGGGTTTACACCAGTAATGAGTCCATGAATTCACAGAGCGGAAAGGAAGCAGTATCGCGCTTTGTGTGAGTCTTTGTTGGACATACCAACTATTAAAGCTTATTGTGGTGTGACCTTGTTGTGAGTTTTGGTGACACATGTTGTAAATCAATCTCTTGGTGCGATTCTTTGCTCATCGGCCAGACCTAATACAATGTTGCCAGCTGGGCAAATAAATACCCAAACAGTGTCTGAGGTGTCAGTTTTTCATATTTAAGTCTTAGCATCAACACGGTGCATTCTTACAGCACCTGTGGGAATAAAAACAGACTTCTGGGATCCTCCCGCACCATCGCGTGCTGCGTATTATTGGTTTCTAATCAACTTTCATCTAGCTGGCTAAACCAATGCACTTTGGCTGACATAAAACAGATATTCCGGCAGTTAATAAACAGGTATCTCAGCAATTAGAATGATTTGCCACTTTTTATAGCATTGGAGAAGCAGCAGGAGGTCTGAAAAAAAGTAAATGTCTGCCCCCTGGAGCCTTGTTTAAGTAATGTAATTATATGTTTGAAGGTTACAGGAGTTTACAGTAAAAGAGGATAGCAATGAGACGAGCGGCTCATCTTGTAAAGTAATTATCCCCGGTTATTTCTCCGTTGTCACTTTCCTGAGTTTGAGCACAGGATCTAGAATAGTATAACCTTGCTGGGTGTCCACTCACTAAACCAACTGGTGGGTTTTTAGGCAATATAGTCACACTGCGCAATTTACTAAACCCTGCAAATTCAGCATCAAATAGTCGGCTCCCTGCAGCTCACCCATTAATACGCAAACCTTTAATCTTCACAAATACTATAAACAAAACGCCAGGCACCATTAATTAATAACCCCCCCCCCACAGGCTCACTACATATGTTACGAGAAAAATGTGTGATACTCATCGGATTTCTTTATTTTAACCTCTACAGGTCTATTTTCAGACTGTATTTTTTTTCTATTAGAGACAGATCAAACAAAAACTGAAAAGTGTGGTTCGTCCTAATCGATTCATTCTATATTTTATTTCCAAAGGACTGAATGTGGCATCTCAGCGTTGACTAATCTTGTCCACGGACAAATCAAAGCGGTGAGAATATGCGTATATCGGTGTACTGCAATATGTATACATAATATGAATAGAATAATAGTAACACACTATTATGTATATATTTTGCAGAGCACTGATAGGAGAATTTTCTTGCAATTTGATTCACAAAGAAGCAGTAAATATATTGATAACAGAAATATCGTTATTGTCACCGTTCCTCCTCTGTTGGTCACTTCTCACTTGATCTGTGAGTTTATTCGACATTTACTGACTGCCCACTTCCGATCATTTTTGTATTTTTTATTTTTTTGTGCCATGGACGTTACTCTGAAAACAAAACTACTGAAACTGTTTGTTCTTTGCTATTTCAGTTATTTTGTGATTCAGCCATACGGCGAGTTGTGAAATTTATACAAATGGCCGATCGCCCAAATTTCACATACACTCCATTCTAAACCAAGATCAGGAGCATACACTCCATTCTAAACCAAGATCAGGCGCATACACTCCATTCTCAGCCAAGATCAGGCGCATACACTCCATTCTCAGCCAAGATCAGGCGCATACACTCCATTCTCAGCCAAGATCAGGAGCATACACTCCATTCTGAACCAAGATCAGGAGCATGCACTCCATTCTCATCCAAGATCAGGAGCATGCACTCCATTCTCATCCAAGATCAGGAGCATACACTCCATTCTTAGCCAAGATCAGGAGCATACACTCCATTCTGAGCCACCATGAGGAGCATACACTCCATTCTCAGCCAAGATCAGGAGCATACACTCCATTCTCAGCCAAGATCAGGAGCATACACTCCATCCTCAGCCAAGATCAGGAGCATACACTCCATCCTCAGCCAAGATCAGGAGCATACACTCCATCCTCAGCCAAGATCAGGAGCATACACTCCATCCTCAGCCAAGATCAGGAGCATACACTCCATCCTCAGCCAAGATCAGGAGCATACACTCCATCCTCAGCCAAGATCAGGAGCATACACTCCATTCTCAGCCAAGATCAGGAGCATACACTCCATTCTCAGCCAAGATCAGGAGCATACACTCCATCCTCAGCCAAGATCAGGAGCATACACTCCATCCTCAGCCAAGATCAGGAGCATACACTCCATCCTCAGCCAAGATCAGGAGCATACACTCCATCCTCAGCCAAGATCAGGAGCATACACTCCATCCTCAGCCAAGATCAGGAGCATACACTCCATCCTCAGCCAAGATCAGGAGCATACACTCCATCCTCAGCCAAGATCAGGAGCATACACTCCATCCTCAGCCAAGATCAGGAGCATACACTCCATCCTCAGCCAAGATCAGGAGCATACACTCCATCCTCAGCCAAGATCAGGAGCATACACTCCATCCTCAGCCAAGATCAGGAGCATACACTCCATCCTCAGCCAAGATCAGGAGCATACACTCCATCCTCAGCCAAGATCAGGAGCATACACTCCATCCTCAGCCAAGATCAGGAGCATACACTCCATTCTGAGCCACCATGAGGAGCATACACTCCATTCTCAGCCAAGATCAGGAGCATACACTCCATTCTCAGCCAAGATCAGCAGCATACACTCCATTCTGAGCCAAGATCAGGAGCATACACTCCATTCTCAGCCAAGATCAGGAGCATACACTCCATTCTCAGCCAAGATCAGCAGCATACACTCCATTCTCAGCCAAGATCAGGAGCATACACTCCATTCTCAGCCAAGATCAGCAGCATACACTCCTTTCTGAGCCAAGATCAGGAGCATACACTCCATCCTCAGCCAAGATCAGGCGCATACACTCCTTTCTGAGCCAAGATCAGCAGCATACACTCCATTCTCAGCCAAGATCAGGAGCATACACTCCATTCTCAGCCAAGATCAGGAGCATACACTCCATCCTCAGCCAAGATCAGGCGCATACACTCCTTTCTGAGCCAAGATCAGCAGCATACACTCCATTCTCAGCCAAGATCAGGAGCATACACTCCATTCTCAGCCAAGATCAGGAGCATACACTCCATTCTAAACCAAGATCAGGAGCATACACTCCATTCTCAGCCAAGATCAGCAGCATACACTCCATTCTCAGCCAAGATCAGGAGCATACACTCCATTCTGAGCCACCATGAGGAGCATACACTCCATTCTCAGCCAAGATCAGGAGCATACACTCCATTCTAAACCAAGATCAGGAGCATACACTCCATTCTCAGCCAAGATCAGCAGCATACACTCCATTCTCAGCCAAGATCAGGAGCATACACTCCATTCTCAGCCAAGATCAGGAGCATACACTCCATTCTAAACCAAGATCAGGAGCATACACTCCATTCTCAGCCAAGATCAGCAGCATACACTCCATTCTCAGCCAAGATCAGGAGCATACACTCCATTCTCAGCCAAGATCAGGAGCATACACTCCATCCTCAGCCAAGATCAGGAGCATACACTCCATCCTCAGCCAAGATCAGGAGCATACACTCCATCCTCAGCCAAGATCAGGAGCATACACTCCATCCTCAGCCAAGATCAGGAGCATACACTCCATCCTCAGCCAAGATCAGGAGCATACACTCCATCCTCAGCCAAGATCAGGAGCATACACTCCATCCTCAGCCAAGATCAAGAGCATACACTCCATTCTCAGCCAAGATCAGGAGCATACACTCCATCCTCAGCCAAGATCAGGAGCATACACTCCATTCTCAGCCAAGATCAGGAGCATACACTCCATTCTCAGCCAAGATCAGGAGCATACACTCCATCCTCAGCCAAGATCAGGAGCATACACTCCATCCTCAGCCAAGATCAGGAGCATACACTCCATCCTCAGCCAAGATCAGGAGCATACACTCCATCCTCAGCCAAGATCAGGAGCATACACTCCATCCTCAGCCAAGATCAGGAGCATACACTCCATCCTCAGCCAAGATCAGGAGCATACACTCCATCCTCAGCCAAGATCAGGAGCATACACTCCATCCTCAGCCAAGATCAGGAGCATACACTCCATCCTCAGCCAAGATCAGGAGCATACACTCCATTCTGAGCCACCATGAGGAGCATACACTCCATTCTCAGCCAAGATCAGGAGCATACACTCCATTCTCAGCCAAGATCAGGAGCATACACTCCATTCGCACCAAGATCAGCAGCATACACTCCATTCTCAGCCAAGATCAGGAGCATACACTCCATTCTGAGCCAAGATCAGGAGCATACACTCCATTCTCAGCCAAGATCAGGAGCATACACTCCATTCTCAGCCAAGATCAGCAGCATACACTCCATTCTCAGCCAAGATCAGGCGCATACACTCCTTTCTGAGCCAAGATCAGCAGCATACACTCCATTCTCAGCCAAGATCAGGAGCATACACTCCTTTCTGAGCCAAGATCAGCAGCATACACTCCATTCTCAGCCAAGATCAGGAGCATACACTCCATTCTAAACCAAGATCAGGAGCATACACTCCATTCTCAGCCAAGATCAGGAGCATACACTCCATTCTCAGCCAAGATCAGGAGCATACACTCCATTCTAAACCAAGATCAGGAGCATACACTCCATTCTCAGCCAAGATCAGCAGCATACACTCCATTCTCAGCCAAGATCAGGAGCATACACTCCATTCTGAGCCACCATGAGGAGCATACACTCCATTCTCAGCCAAGATCAGGAGCATACACTCCATTCTAAACCAAGATCAGGAGCATACACTCCATTCTCAGCCAAGATCAGCAGCATACACTCCATTCTCAGCCAAGATCAGGAGCATACACTCCATTCTCAGCCAAGATCAGGAGCATACACTCCATTCTAAACCAAGATCAGGAGCATACACTCCATTCTCAGCCAAGATCAGCAGCATACACTCCATTCTCAGCCAAGATCAGGAGCATACACTCCATTCTCAGCCAAGATCAGGAGCATACACTCCATCCTCAGCCAAGATCAGGAGCATACACTCCATCCTCAGCCAAGATCAGGAGCATACACTCCATCCTCAGCCAAGATCAGGAGCATACACTCCATCCTCAGCCAAGATCAGGAGCATACACTCCATCCTCAGCCAAGATCAGGAGCATACACTCCATCCTCAGCCAAGATCAGGAGCATACACTCCATCCTCAGCCAAGATCAAGAGCATACACTCCATTCTCAGCCAAGATCAGGAGCATACACTCCATCCTCAGCCAAGATCAGGAGCATACACTCCATTCTCAGCCAAGATCAGGAGCATACACTCCATTCTCAGCCAAGATCAGGAGCATACACTCCATCCTCAGCCAAGATCAGGAGCATACACTCCATCCTCAGCCAAGATCAGGAGCATACACTCCATCCTCAGCCAAGATCAGGAGCATACACTCCATCCTCAGCCAAGATCAGGAGCATACACTCCATCCTCAGCCAAGATCAGGAGCATACACTCCATCCTCAGCCAAGATCAGGAGCATACACTCCATCCTCAGCCAAGATCAGGAGCATACACTCCATCCTCAGCCAAGATCAGGAGCATACACTCCATCCTCAGCCAAGATCAGGAGCATACACTCCATTCTGAGCCACCATGAGGAGCATACACTCCATTCTCAGCCAAGATCAGGAGCATACACTCCATTCTCAGCCAAGATCAGGAGCATACACTCCATTCTCAGCCAAGATCAGCAGCATACACTCCATTCTCAGCCAAGATCAGGAGCATACACTCCATTCTGAGCCAAGATCAGGAGCATACACTCCATTCTCAGCCAAGATCAGGAGCATACACTCCATTCTCAGCCAAGATCAGCAGCATACACTCCATTCTCAGCCAAGATCAGGCGCATACACTCCTTTCTGAGCCAAGATCAGCAGCATACACTCCATTCTCAGCCAAGATCAGGAGCATACACTCCTTTCTGAGCCAAGATCAGCAGCATACACTCCATTCTCAGCCAAGATCAGGAGCATACACTCCATTCTAAACCAAGATCAGGAGCATACACTCCATTCTCAGCCAAGATCAGGCGCATACACTCCTTTCTGAGCCAAGATCAGCAGCATACACTCCATTCTCAGCCAAGATCAGGAGCATACACTCCATTCTAAACCAAGATCAGGAGCATACACTCCATTCTCAGCCAAGATCAGCAGCATACACTCCATTCTCAGCCAAGATCAGGAGCATACACTCCATTCTCAGCCAAGATCAGGAGCATACACTCCATCCTCAGCCAAGATCAGGCGCATACACTCCTTTCTGAGCCAAGATCAGCAGCATACACTCCATTCTCAGCCAAGATCAGGAGCATACACTCCATTCTCAGCCAAGATCAGGAGCATACACTCCATTCTAAACCAAGATCAGGAGCATACACTCCATTCTCAGCCAAGATCAGCAGCATACACTCCATTCTCAGCCAAGATCAGGAGCATACACTCCATTCTGAGCCACCATGAGGAGCATACACTCCATTCTCAGCCAAGATCAGGAGCATACACTCCATTCTAAACCAAGATCAGGAGCATACACTCCATTCTCAGCCAAGATCAGCAGCATACACTCCATTCTCAGCCAAGATCAGGAGCATACACTCCATTCTCAGCCAAGATCAGGAGCATACACTCCATTCTAAACCAAGATCAGGAGCATACACTCCATTCTCAGCCAAGATCAGCAGCATACACTCCATTCTCAGCCAAGATCAGGAGCATACACTCCATTCTCAGCCAAGATCAGGAGCATACACTCCATCCTCAGCCAAGATCAGGAGCATACACTCCATCCTCAGCCAAGATCAGGAGCATACACTCCATCCTCAGCCAAGATCAGGAGCATACACTCCATCCTCAGCCAAGATCAGGAGCATACACTCCATCCTCAGCCAAGATCAGGAGCATACACTCCATCCTCAGCCAAGATCAGGAGCATACACTCCATCCTCAGCCAAGATCAAGAGCATACACTCCATTCTCAGCCAAGATCAGGAGCATACACTCCATCCTCAGCCAAGATCAGGAGCATACACTCCATTCTCAGCCAAGATCAGGAGCATACACTCCATTCTCAGCCAAGATCAGGAGCATACACTCCATCCTCAGCCAAGATCAGGAGCATACACTCCATCCTCAGCCAAGATCAGGAGCATACACTCCATCCTCAGCCAAGATCAGGAGCATACACTCCATCCTCAGCCAAGATCAGGAGCATACACTCCATCCTCAGCCAAGATCAGGAGCATACACTCCATCCTCAGCCAAGATCAGGAGCATACACTCCATCCTCAGCCAAGATCAGGAGCATACACTCCATCCTCAGCCAAGATCAGGAGCATACACTCCATCCTCAGCCAAGATCAGGAGCATACACTCCATTCTGAGCCACCATGAGGAGCATACACTCCATTCTCAGCCAAGATCAGGAGCATACACTCCATTCTCAGCCAAGATCAGGAGCATACACTCCATTCGCACCAAGATCAGCAGCATACACTCCATTCTCAGCCAAGATCAGGAGCATACACTCCATTCTGAGCCAAGATCAGGAGCATACACTCCATTCTCAGCCAAGATCAGGAGCATACACTCCATTCTCAGCCAAGATCAGCAGCATACACTCCATTCTCAGCCAAGATCAGGCGCATACACTCCTTTCTGAGCCAAGATCAGCAGCATACACTCCATTCTCAGCCAAGATCAGGAGCATACACTCCTTTCTGAGCCAAGATCAGCAGCATACACTCCATTCTCAGCCAAGATCAGGAGCATACACTCCATTCTAAACCAAGATCAGGAGCATACACTCCATTCTCAGCCAAGATCAGGAGCATACACTCCATTCTCAGCCAAGATCAGGAGCATACACTCCATTCTAAACCAAGATCAGGAGCATACACTCCATTCTCAGCCAAGATCAGCAGCATACACTCCATTCTCAGCCAAGATCAGGAGCATACACTCCATTCTGAGCCACCATGAGGAGCATACACTCCATTCTCAGCCAAGATCAGGAGCATACACTCCATTCTAAACCAAGATCAGGAGCATACACTCCATTCTCAGCCAAGATCAGCAGCATACACTCCATTCTCAGCCAAGATCAGGAGCATACACTCCATTCTCAGCCAAGATCAGGAGCATACACTCCATTCTAAACCAAGATCAGGAGCATACACTCCATTCTCAGCCAAGATCAGCAGCATACACTCCATTCTCAGCCAAGATCAGGAGCATACACTCCATTCTCAGCCAAGATCAGGAGCATACACTCCATCCTCAGCCAAGATCAGGAGCATACACTCCATCCTCAGCCAAGATCAGGAGCATACACTCCATCCTCAGCCAAGATCAGGAGCATACACTCCATCCTCAGCCAAGATCAGGAGCATACACTCCATCCTCAGCCAAGATCAGGAGCATACACTCCATCCTCAGCCAAGATCAGGAGCATACACTCCATCCTCAGCCAAGATCAAGAGCATACACTCCATTCTCAGCCAAGATCAGGAGCATACACTCCATCCTCAGCCAAGATCAGGAGCATACACTCCATTCTCAGCCAAGATCAGGAGCATACACTCCATTCTCAGCCAAGATCAGGAGCATACACTCCATCCTCAGCCAAGATCAGGAGCATACACTCCATCCTCAGCCAAGATCAGGAGCATACACTCCATCCTCAGCCAAGATCAGGAGCATACACTCCATCCTCAGCCAAGATCAGGAGCATACACTCCATCCTCAGCCAAGATCAGGAGCATACACTCCATCCTCAGCCAAGATCAGGAGCATACACTCCATCCTCAGCCAAGATCAGGAGCATACACTCCATCCTCAGCCAAGATCAGGAGCATACACTCCATTCTGAGCCACCATGAGGAGCATACACTCCATTCTCAGCCAAGATCAGGAGCATACACTCCATTCTCAGCCAAGATCAGGAGCATACACTCCATTCTCAGCCAAGATCAGCAGCATACACTCCATTCTCAGCCAAGATCAGGAGCATACACTCCATTCTGAGCCAAGATCAGGAGCATACACTCCATTCTCAGCCAAGATCAGGAGCATACACTCCATTCTCAGCCAAGATCAGCAGCATACACTCCATTCTCAGCCAAGATCAGGCGCATACACTCCTTTCTGAGCCAAGATCAGCAGCATACACTCCATTCTCAGCCAAGATCAGGAGCATACACTCCTTTCTGAGCCAAGATCAGCAGCATACACTCCATTCTCAGCCAAGATCAGGAGCATACACTCCATTCTAAACCAAGATCAGGAGCATACACTCCATTCTCAGCCAAGATCAGGCGCATACACTCCTTTCTGAGCCAAGATCAGCAGCATACACTCCATTCTCAGCCAAGATCAGGAGCATACACTCCATTCTAAACCAAGATCAGGAGCATACACTCCATTCTCAGCCAAGATCAGCAGCATACACTCCATTCTCAGCCAAGATCAGCAGCATACACTCCATTCTCAGCCAAGATCAGGAGCATACACTCCATTCTCAGCCAAGATCAGGAGCATACACTCCATTCTCAGCCAAGATCAGGAGCATACACTCCATTCTCAGCCAAGATCAGGAGCATACACTCCATTCTCAGCCAAGATCAGGAGCATACACTCCATTCTGAGCCAAAAGGTGACGCTTGTACTGCATTCTGAAGCAAGAACAGGGTGTGCACTCTGCTCTCTCTTCTGACTTCTTTAAATCTCTAAATCCTAGGCCCAGGTTGAAGATGCCGCAATCCTTTTTTGAAAGTTTTTAAAAGTGTTTTTATCACCTGCTCTGTAAATAGAACTTTAATCATATACAGGAGGCTCCTACAGGGTATTGAAGGATATCAGCAGAGCAGGAGATGAGAAATTCTAAATTAAACAAAATTTGCAATACAGGGAGTGTAAACATTAGATGACTCTTAACAGGAAGTGTTTAGGAAGGCAGTTTAAGTCACATGCAGGGAGGTGTGACTAGGGCTGTATAAGCAAAGTGATTTTACTCCTAAATGGCAAAGAATTGAGCAGTGAGACTGCAGGGGCATGATCTATAAACCAAAAATGCTTAATTACTATAACGTTGTTATAGTACTTGTACATTTTGAAACTTTCAAACCTAAGAGACACAGCTTCATAGTGTAATATAGTTTGTGTAATATGTCTCTACTTGCTGCATTCCTCACCCTGTGTTTTAAATAATTTTATCCAGGAATCAATGCCCTTGTTTAGTTTGATAAATTCAGTGCATGATAAAACATGTGCTCACTATCAATGTGTTATTTGTACATTGTTGCGAACATCATTCGTGTTTGTGTTATTGACTGCAGATAATTTCAGCCGTTGCGCCTGCGGGTGCAGAAGAATTGCTGTAAATGTGTTCAATACATAGCGTCTCGAGCCCCTGACTGCCCATACAGTGAGACACAGCGCAGGTTTGGGGTGACATGGTGGCAATCTTTTATATGGGACACAGTTCAAGAACCGAGATTTAAATGGCATTATATGTCCGCTACACATTCCTCTCAGTAAAATATGAGCTGTGTATTACAAAAATCACAGGATTCTTTCTGAGTTTCCCAAATTATACTGTTCCACTAACTGTCGAAACAATGCACACGTTTAACTACACTCGACATGCGCGTAAAATGGCCATTATTTGTGGCAAGTCAGGTGAAGGGGAAAATAAGTGTTGGATCTTGACAAATAACAGAATTTCTGTAGATTTTCCTTTCACCATCCCCTCTCAACGTGTTGGCCATCTGTAAATAAGAGGATTGTCTCATCAATATCTCTTTGTATTTTCATATTATTCTGAGCATTCGTCCTTGGTGGAAATTCAACTTGAATCCAATTCTTAATGATTGTGGGAGAGTCTCATTCAGCTGTTTGGTGGAGGGGGGGGTAGTTTTTTTAATGACTATGTTAAAAAGAATCGTTTGCATCTGTTATAGGAGTGAGCAATAATCTGTCTCGCAGCATGCTCCCAGTAGGGTAAATAGATGCCAAGCCCCCGTATCATGAATAAGGCTGCATTACATGGCAGTGGTTGCTCTGTCCACTTCCATGAAATTGCAGCAAACAGGCGCAGATTCCTACCCATTAGTAGAAGGACTTGTCAACCCCAATCCAGAATTTTTACAGTGCAAGAAATGTCTTCCCTTTTAAGTGCAAAACCATAATATTAGCATTTCCCCAAGTGCTCTCTGTTTTAGCCTGTTTCCTAATTAGAGGGATGATAAGAGGCGCGCTGATTGGCATTATAAAGCGCTAGCTTGGCTTTATGTCTCCCAGGTGAGCTGTATGCACCGTTTCTGAAGATACCTCTCTCCTTCATTGTTCCTTAAAGTTTCCATCTGAGGAGTTAATACAGATAAAAAGACATGAGAGAGAGTTTCCTCTGCCAAAGCTCATCACTGGGATCTTTTATCACAAATACAATCTATACAAGTTAGTTTTTTTCCACCCTTTTGTTTCTGAGGGTTAAAAAAGAAAAAAAAAAAAAGGGAAAAAATCCTTCTGTCAATGGACTGAATGTGTCATTAGAAGCCATGGCGTCTCTACAAAGGTTAGCAGATCTAACTGTCAATACCGGGAGTGGAGTGGAGTGCGGGAGAGGGGGAGCTCGGAGCTTTTGTGTGAAAGAGATACTTTGATATTTTGGAATGTTAGAAGGGTGAATGTGAGAAATTGGAGGTTGGGGATCCAATTACCCAACCATAATTGGGGGCTAGGGAATAAGTTGCAGTCCTCTCAACTCACCGCAGATCAATTATGTTAAAAGAACATCTGTAAGTAGAACTTAATGAGGTCCATTACAGCAACATGTACAGCCTCCTCTAGCAGTACTTGTCAGCTCCTT
Organism: Pelobates fuscus; assembly: GCF_036172605.1. NCBI lineage: Eukaryota > Metazoa > Chordata > Amphibia > Anura > Pelobatidae > Pelobates > Pelobates fuscus. The sequence goes on along the minus strand of NC_086319.1, from coordinate 2,276,773 downwards.
GGATGAGCTAGAAGAATCTGCTAACTAGGGACCTGGAGAGCTGTTTAAATAGTGAGTGCTGGCCCATTCAGGCTGCTGTCTACAGGAAGAGGAGAGTAAGGCGGCTACAATTACTCTTTCCGGGATCTGAGAGTGGACACCTGAACCCCCACCCCCCACCCCCCATCGTTCTTTCTTATGGAGTTTGTTTCATGATAGACATTTATTAAGCTTGTTCCTCTATGAAATTACGAGCTATCTTTGCCGCACACACTGGGACTACATACAAATTCACAAATATTAAATATTCCAGAAAAGCCCTCCCACATCTTTTATAGAGGAGAACCCCAACATTTCGCTCTGACTTCCCAAAAGACAAGGTAAGTTATTTTAAATCTTTTATTTTGGGGGAGGGTTTGGAGGGGGAGCCCAGAACTCAGACACAAAACTCTTTAAACACCTGTTTGCGAACAGCAAAGGAATTATTTTGTAAATCGAGATGGGGTCGTTATCACAAAGCACCAATTTTATTCAGACCCTTCATTTTGCAGCGATGTTAAGAGTGGGATGGGAATGGAAAAGGTGGAATGAAATGTCCCAGGTTGGATTTCACGGGGAAAATACAAAGATTTGATGCAATAATTGAGGCAGTAACTATTCTACTTGGATGAGTGAGCAAAATCCCAATTTCTTTTGGCTTTTTGTGCTGGGAGAGGGTGTAGACAGTGCCGGGTGGAGGGGATGGGGGAGTGGGGTTAATAGTGTTTTCTTAAAGAGTCATGAGAGAATGATTAAACGAGGGCTCACCAGCTCACTCAGAAGACTTTCATTGTCTGATCACATCTGGGCTGTACATTACGCGGGAGCCTCTTCCACATCGTACTGTGAATAATTCATACGATTAGGAAGGAAAAGTGCTATTCTGTATCGCACGCCTCTCTTCCAGATTTAAAAGAAAAAAAATGTCTGCTGCAAATTGCATGATTTGAAATAATTTAATTCATGACAAAATCTAATTACTGTCAGGTAATACTCTGTCAGTTTTAATGTATTTCATCACTCATAAGGAGAGGAAGAGCATTTTATGGACGCTCTAATTAGCATTACATTTTATGGTGCTAACTTTCTGCTTTTGGTAATGCTGATAAGGAGCACCAGTCTCCGGCAATGAGAGGGTTTCTAAATGGAAACCAGTCTCCGGCAATGAGAGGGTGTCTGAATGGAAACCAGTCTCCGGCAATGAGAGGGTGTCTGAATGGAAACCAGTCTCAGGCAATGAGAGGGTTTCTAAATGGAAACCAGTCTCCGGCAATGAGAGGGTGTCTGAATGGAGCAACAGTCTCCGGCAATGAGAGGGTGTCTGAATGGAAACCAGTCTCCGGCAATGAGAGGGTGTCTGAATGGAAACCAGTCTCAGGCAATGAGAGGGTGTCTGAATGGAAACCAGTCTCCAGCAATGAGAGGGTGTCTGAATGGAAACCAGTCTCCGGCAATGAGAGGGTGTCTGAATGGAAACCAGTCTCCGGCAATGAGAGGGTTTCTAAATGGAAACCAGTCTCCGGCAATGAGAGGGTGTCTGAATGGAGCAACAGTCTCCGGCAATGAGAGGGTGTCTGAATGGAAACCAGTCTCCGGCAATGAGAGGGTGTCTGAATGGAAACCAGTCTCAGGCAATGAGAGGGTGTCTGAATGGAAACCAGTCTCCAGCAATGAGAGGGTGTCTGAATGGAGCAACAGTCTCCGGCAATGAGAGGGTTTCTGAATGGAGCAACAGTCTCCGGCAATGAGAGGGTGTCTGAATGGAGCACCAGTCTCCAGCAATGAGAGGGTGTCTGAATGGAAACCAGTCTCCGGCAATGAGAGGGTGTCTGAATGGAAACCAGTCTCCGGCAATGAGAGGGTTTCTAAATGGAAACCAGTCTCCGGCAATGAGAGGGTGTCTGAATGGAGCAACAGTCTCCGGCAATGAGAGGGTGTCTGAATGGAAACCAGTCTCCGGCAATGAGAGGGTGTCTGAATGGAAACCAGTCTCCGGCAATGAGAGGGTGTCTGAATGGAAACCAGTCTCCAGCAATGAGAGGGTGTCTGAATGGAGCAACAGTCTCCGGCAATGAGAGGGTTTCTGAATGGAGCAACAGTCTCCGGCAATGAGAGGGTGTCTGAATGGAGCACCAGTCTCCAGCAATGAGAGGGTGTCTGAATGGAAACCAGTCTCCGGCAATGAGAGGGTGTCTGAATGGAAACCAGTCTCCGGCAATGAGAGGGTGTCTGAATGGAAACCAGTCTCCAGCAATGAGAGGGTGTCTGAATGGAAACCAGTCTCAGGCAATGAGAGGGTGCCTGAATGGAAACCAGTCTCAGGCAATGAGAGGGTGTCTGAATGGAAACCAGTCTCCGGCAATGAGAGGGTGTCTGAATGGAAACCAGTCTCCGGCAATGAGAGGGTGTCTGAATGGAAACCAGTCTCCGGCAATGAGAGGGTGTCTGAATGGAAACCAGTCTCCGGCAATGAGAGGGTGTCTGAATGGAAACCAGTCTCCGGCAATGAGAGGGTGTCTGAATGGAAACCAGTCTCCGGCAATGAGAGGGTGTCTGAATGGAAACCAGTCTCAGGCAATGAGAGGGTGCCTGAATGGAAACCAGTCTCAGGCAATGAGAGGGTGTCTGAATGGAAACCAGTCTCCGGCAATGAGAGGGTGTCTGAATGGAAACCAGTCTCCGGCAATGGGAGGGTGTCTGAATGGAAACCAGTCTCCGGCAATGAGAGGGTGTCTGAATGGAAACCAGTCTCCGGCAATGAGAGGGTGTCTGAATGGAAACCAGTCTCCAGCAATGAGAGGGTGTCTGAATGGAGCAACAGTCTCCAGCAATGAGAGGGTGTCTGAATGGAAACCAGTCTCCAGCAATGAGAGGGTGTCTGAATGGAAACCAGTCTCCGGCAATGAGACGGTGTCTGAATGGAAACCAGTCTCCAGCAATGAGAGGGTGTCTGAATGGAAACCAGTCTCCGGCAATGAGAGGGTGTCTGAATGGAAACCAGTCTCCGGCAATGAGAGGGTGCCTGAATGGAAACCAGTCTCCGGCAATGAGAGGGTGTCTGAATGGAAACCAGTCTCCGGCAATGAGAGGGTGTCTGAATGGAAACCAGTCTCCGGCAATGAGAGGGTGTCTGAATGGAAACCAGTCTCCAGCAATGAGAGGGTGTCTGAATGGAAACCAGTCTCCGGAAATGAGAGGGTGTCTGAATGGAAACCAGTCTCCGGCAATGAGAGGGTGTCTGAATGGAGCAACAGTCTCCGGTAATGAGAGGGTGTCTGAATGGAAACCAGTCTCCAGCAATGAGAGGGTGTCTGAATGGAAACCAGTCTCCGGCAATGAGAGGGTGTCTGAATGGAAACCAGTCTCCAGCAATGAGAGGGTGTCTGAATGGAAACCAGTCTCCGGCAATGAGAGGGTGTCTGAATGGAAACCAGTCTCCGGCAATGAGAGGGTGTCTGAATGGAAACCAGTCTCCGGCAATGAGAGGGTGTCTGAATGGAAACCAGTCTCCAGCAATGAGAGGGTTTCTGAATGGAAACCAGTCTCCGGCAATGAGAGGGTTTCTGAATGGAGCAACAGTCTCCGGTAATGAGAGGGTGTCTGAATGGAAACCAGTCTCCGGCAATGAGAGGGTGTCTGAATGGAAACCAGTCTCAGGCAATGAGGTGTCTGAATGGAGCAACAGTCTCCGGCAATGAGAGGGTGTCTGAATGGAGCAACAGTCTCCAGCAATGAGGTGTCTGAATGGAGCAACAGTATCCGGCAATGAGAGGGTGTCTGAATGGAAACCAGTCTCCGGCAATGAGAGGGTTTCTGAATGGAGCACCAGTCTCCGGCAATGAGAGGGTGTCTGAATGGAAACCAGTCTCAGGCAATGAGGTGTCTGAATGGAGCAACAGTCTCCGGCAATGAGAGGGTGTCTGAATGGAAACCAGTCTCAGGCAATGAGAGGGTGTCTGAATGGAAACCAGTCTCCGGCAATGAGAGGGTGTCTGAATGGAAACCAGTCTCCAGCAATGAGAGGGTGTCTGAATGGAAACCAGTCTCCGGCAATGAGAGGGTGTCTGAATGGAGCACCAGTCTCCGGCAATGAGAGGGTGTCTGAATGGAGCAACAGTCTCCGGCAATGAGAGGGTGTCTGAATGGAAACCAGTCTCCGGCAATGAGAGGGTGTCTGAATGGAAACCAGTCTCCGGCAATGAGAGGGTGTCTGAATGGAAACCAGTCTCCGGCAATGAGAGGGTGTCTGAATGGAAACCAGTCTCCGGCAATGAGAGGGTGTCTGAATGGAAACCAGTCTCCGGCAATGAGAGGGTGTCTGAATGGAAACCAGTCTCAGGCAATGAGAGGGTGTCTGAATGGAAACCAGTCTCCGGCAATAAGAGGGTGTCTGAATGGAAACCAGTCTCCAGCAATGAGAGGGTGTCTGAATGGAAACCAGTCTCCGGCAATGAGAGGGTGTCTGAATGGAAACCAGTCTCCGGCAATGAGAGGGTGTCTGAATGGAAACCAGTCTTCGGCAATGAGAGGGTGTCTGAATGGAAACCAGTCTCCGGCAATGAGAGGGTGTCTGAATGGAAACCAGTCTCCGGCAATGAGAGGGTGTCTGAATGGAAACCAGTCTCCGGCAATGAGAGGGTGTCTGAATGGAAACCAGTCTCCGGCAATGAGAGAGTGTCTGAATGGAGCAACAGTCTCCGGTAATGAGAGGGTGTCTGAATGGAAACCAGTCTCCGGCAATGAGAGGGTGTCTGAATGGAAACCAGTCTCAGGCAATGAGAGGGTGCCTGAATGGAAACCAGTCTCCGGCAATGAGAGGGTGTCTGAATGGAAACCAGTCTCCGGCAATGAGAGGGTGTCTGAATGGAAACCAGTCTCCGGCAATGAGAGGGTGTCTGAATGGAAACCAGTCTCCGGCAATGAGAGGGTGTCTGAATGGAAACCAGTCTCCGGCAATGAGAGGGTGTCTGAATGGAAACCAGTCTCAGGCAATGAGAGGGTGTCTGAATGGAAACCAGTCTCCGGCAATGAGTGGGTGTCTGAATGGAAACCAGTCTCAGGCAATGAGAGGGTGTCTGAATGGAAACCAGTCTCCGGCAATGAGAGGGTGTCTGAATGGAAACCAGTCTCCAGCAATGAGAGGGTGTCTGAATGGAAACCAGTCTCCGGCAATGAGAGGGTGTCTGAATGGAAACCAGTCTCAGGCAATGAGAGGGTGTCTGAATGGAAACCAGTCTCCGGCAATGAGAGGGTGTCTGAATGGAAACCAGTCTCCAGCAATGAGAGGGTGTCTGAATGGAAACCAGTCTCCGGCAATGAGAGGGTGTCTGAATGGAAACCAGTCTCAGGCAATGAGAGGGTGTCTGAATGGAAACCAGGCTCCGGCAATGAGAGGGTGCCTGAATGGAAACCAGTCTCCAGCAATGAGAGGGTGTCTGAATGGAAACCAGTCTCAGGCAATGAGAGGGTGCCTGAATGGAAACCAGTCTCAGGCAATGAGAGGGTGTCTGAATGGAAACCAGTCTCCAGCAATGAGAGGGTGTCTGAATGGAAACCAGTCTCCGTCAATGAGAGGGTGTCTGAATGGAAACCAGTCTCCGGCAATGAGAGGGTGTCTGAATGGAAACCAGTCTCAGGCAATGAGAGGGTGTCTGAATGGAAACCAGTCTCCAGCAATGAGAGGGTGTCTGAATGGAAACCAGTCTCCGGCAATGAGAGGGTGCCTGAATGGAAACCAGTCTCAGGCAATGAGAGGGTGTCTGAATGGAGCACCAGTCTCAGGCAATGAGAGGGTGTCTGAATGGAAACCAGTCTCCGGCAATGAGAGGGTGTCTGAATGGAAACCAGTCTCCAGCAATGAAAGGGTGTCTGAATGGAAACCAGTCTCAGGCAATGAGAGGGTGTCTGAATGGAAACCAGTCTCCGGCAATGAGAGGGTGTCTGAATTTAGCACCAGGCTCCGGCAATGAGAGGGTGTCTGAATGGAAACCAGTCTCCGGCAATGAGAGGGTGTCTGAATTTAGCACCAGTCTCCGGCAATGAGAGGGTGTCTGAATGGAAACCAGTCTCAGGCAATGAGAGGGTGTCTGAATGGAAACCAGTCTCCAGCAATGAGAGGGTGTCTGAATGGAAACCAGTCTCCAGCAATGAGAGGGTGTCTGAATGGAAACCAGTCTCCGGCAATGAGAGGGTGTCTGAATGGAAACCAGTCTCAGGCAATGAGAGGGTGTCTGAATGGAAACCAAGCTCCGGCAATGAGAGGGTGTCTGAATGGAAACCAGTCTCCAGCAATGAGAGGGTGTCTGAATGGAAACCAGTCTCCGGCAATGAGAGGGTGTCTGAATGGAAACCAGTCTCAGGCAATGAGAGGGTGTCTGAATGGAAACCAGTCTCCAGCAATGAGAGGGTGTCTGAATGGAAACCAGTCTCAGGCAATGAGAGGGTGCCTGAATGGAAACCAGTCTCAGGCAATGAGAGGGTGTCTGAATGGAAACCAGTCTCCGGCAATGAGAGGGTGTCTGAATGGAAACCAGTCTCAGGCAATGAGACGGTGTCTGAATGGAAACCAGTCTCCGGCAATGAGAGGGTGTCTGAATGGAAACCAGTCTCCGGCAATGAGAGGGTGTCTGAATGGAAACCAGTCTCCAGCAATGAGAGGGTGTCTGAATGGAAACCAGTCTCCGGCAATGAGAGGGTGTCTGAATGGAAACCAGTCTCCGGCAATGAGAGGGTGTCTGAATGGAAACCAGTCTCCGGCAATGAGAGGGTGTCTGAATGGAAACCAGTCTCCGGCAATGAGAGGGTGTCTGAATGGAAATCAGTCTCAGGCAATGAGAGGGTGTCTGAATGGAAACCAGTCTCCGGCAATGAGAGGGTGTCTGAATGGAAACCAGTCTCCGGCAATGAGAGGGTGTCTGAATGGAAACCAGTCTCCGGCAATGAGAGGGTGTCTGAATGGAAACCAGTCTCAGGCAATGAGAGGGTGTCTGAATGGAAACCAGTCTCAGGCAATGAGAGGGTGTCTGAATGGAAACCAGTCTCCAGCAATGAGAGGGTGTCTGAATGGAAACCAGTCTCCGGCAATGAGAGGGTGTCTGAATTTAGCACCAGGCTCCGGCAATGAGAGGGTGTCTGAATGGAAACCAGTCTCCGGCAATGAGAGGGTGTCTGAATTTAGCACCAGTCTCCGGCAATGAGAGGGTGTCTGAATGGAAACCAGTCTCAGGCAATGAGAGGGTGTCTGAATGGAAACCAGTCTCCAGCAATGAGAGGGTGTCTGAATGGAAACCAGTCTCCAGCAATGAGAGGGTGTCTGAATGGAAACCAGTCTCCGGCAATGAGAGGGTGTCTGAATGGAAACCAGTCTCAGGCAATGAGAGGGTGTCTGAATGGAAACCAGTCTCCGGCAATGAGAGGGTGTCTGAATGGAAACCAGTCTCCAGCAATGAGAGGGTGTCTGAATGGAAACCAGTCTCCGGCAATGAGAGGGTGTCTGAATGGAAACCAGTCTCAGGCAATGAGAGGGTGTCTGAATGGAAACCAGTCTCCAGCAATGAGAGGGTGTCTGAATGGAAACCAGTCTCAGGCAATGAGAGGGTGCCTGAATGGAAACCAGTCTCAGGCAATGAGAGGGTGTCTGAATGGAAACCAGTCTCCGGCAATGAGAGGGTGTCTGAATGGAAACCAGTCTCAGGCAATGAGACGGTGTCTGAATGGAAACCAGTCTCCGGCAATGAGAGGGTGTCTGAATGGAAACCAGTCTCCGGCAATGAGAGGGTGTCTGAATGGAAACCAGTCTCCGGCAATGAGAGGGTGTCTGAATGGAAACCAGTCTCAGGCAATGAGAGGGTGCCTGAATGGAAACCAGTCTCAGGCAATGAGAGGGTGCCTGAATGGAAACCAGTCTCAGGCAATGAGAGGGTGTCTGAATGGAAACCAGTCTCCGGCAATGAGAGGGTGTCTGAATGGAAACCAGTCTCCGGCAATGAGAGGGTGTCTGAATGGAAACCAGTCTCAGGCAATGAGAGGGTGTCTGAATGGAAACCAGTCTCCGGCAATGAGAGGGTGTCTTAATGGAAACCAGTCTCCGGCAATGAGAGGGTGTCTGAATGGAAACCAGTCTCCAGCAATGAGAGGGTGTCTGAATGGAAACCAGTCTCCGTCAATGAGAGGGTGTCTGAATGGAAACCAGTCTCCAGCAATGAGAGGGTGTCTGAATGGAAACCAGTCTCCGTCAATGAGAGGGTGTCTGAATGGAAACCAGTCTCCAGCAATGAGAGGGTGTCTGAATGGAAACCAGTCTCCGGCAATGAGAGGGTGCCTGAATGGAAACCAGTCTCCAGCAATGAGAGGGTGTCTGAATGGAGCACCAGTCTCAGGCAATGAGAGGGTGTCTGAATGGAAACCAGTCTCCGGCAATGAGAGGGTGTCTGAATGGAAACCAGTCTCAGGCAATGAGAGGGTGTCTGAATGGAGCACCAGTCTCAGGCAATGAGAGGGTGTCTGAATGGAAACCAGTCTCCGGCAATGAGAGGGTGTCTGAATGGAAACCAGTCTCAGGCAATGAGAGGGTGTCTGAATGGAAACCAGTCTCCGGCAATGAGAGGGTGTCTGAATGGAAACCAGCCTCCGGCAATAAGAGGGTGTGTGAATGGAAACCAGTCTCAGGCAATGAGAGGGTGTCTGAATGGAAACCAGTCTCCGGCAATGAGAGGGTGTCTGAATGGAAACCAGTCTCCGGCAATGAGAGGGTGTCTGAATGGAAACCAGTCTCAGGCAATGAGAGGGTGTCTGAATGGAAACCAGTCTCCAGCAATGAGAGGGTGTCTGAATGGAAACCAGTCTCCGGCAATGAGAGGGTGTCTGAATGGAAACCAGTCTCAGGCAATGAGAGGGTGTCTGAATGGAAACCAGTCTCCGGCAATGAGAGGGTGTCTGAATGGAAACCAGTCTCCGGCAATGAGAGGGTGTCTGAATGGAAACCAGTCTCCGGCAATGAGAGGGTGTCTGAATGGAAACCAGTCTCAGGCAATGAGAGGGTGTCTGAATGGAAACCAGTCTCAGGCAATGAGAGGGTGTCTGAATGGAAACCAGTCTCCGGCAATGAGAGGGTGTCTGAATGGAAACCAGTCTCCGGCAATGAGAGGGTGTCTGAATGGAAACCAGTCTCCGGCAATGAGAGGGTGTCTGAATGCTGAAGCACTCATTGGGTTAATCCCTTCCCAGGCATCTGTTGACATGAGAATCTTATTGCCATAGTCCAAACAGAGTGCTAATTACTAAGAATGATGTCACTGTAGGTAGCGGAATAATCCCATCATTTAATTAGTTGAATGATTTAAACAAAGATTTGCATAGATGCACTAATGAGTTGCCATGAATTACAGAGCAGCCGTTAGCAGCGAGGGGTAACAGATCACACAGTTTGGGGGGGCCGGGGGAGACAATCTCATCTCCTTCAACATAATTAATTTAATTGTCCTCATTAGCTGTACCATTTGTTTTGATTTTATTTCTCTTTCCTCTCGCACTGAGTGACAGACTTTGCTCCTGCAAGCCTGCTTTCTATGATGTCTTGAGCAAAATAAATGGGGGATGTGTTTGGAGGGTCTTGGTACAGTGCATACCTGTGTATAATGTGCAAGTGTATACTGACTGTCCTGATGGTATGTTATACTGCCCCGCTGCTGCTGCATTGATCTCATTTAAGTTAGTTTGTGCTGGGGGACTGTGCCCTCACTCAGGGGGTCTTACTGCCCTCTGTGGGATTATGGACTTCCCCAGTGAGAGCGGGCATGGTGTCATTCATTCAGGCTCCCAGATTAATACAGATTAATATGCCCACTTTGCACTGCTGTAAAATAGACCTGGCTTATCACATGTTTTCTGACCAATTCCACAACCAGTCAAGATGTGTCTGGGTTAAATTGAAAGATCTGTGGTTAAACGTTTCGATTCAAAGGTCAGGGGTTTAAGCGGCTCTTGGTCACTTGAAGGTCCATGTCACCGTTGTGTGTGGACACTTGTTACTTGTTGGTAATATCTCCACTAACACTGTCCATTTGTCCTTCTTGGTAGCCTGCAGACACAGTGATGTGTTCTCCCATCATGTGCCAGTATGTTCTCCTCCAGGCACAATGATGTTCACCAGTTTGTTATTTGAGGGTCTGTGTGGTCCTTCTGTGTTAGTGCCCCCCGTTGAGCTTTCTAGATATTGCACATTATCATTTTGGGAAATGACACACGGTCCCTGATCAGGACCTCCTCTCAGACCTCCCCATAGGCTGCTTCAGTTATTTGGTGGAGTGAAGCATTGTCAATGTGGAAGGAGGGGGCGAAGGTTGGGGGAGGGAAGGGGAGGTAGGAGCTACTCTGTAGTCTAACAGGAGCTGCTGGGAGCTGGTGATTTTGGAGCACTTTCTCAGTAATAAGAGGGTGACCTTTTATTTGCTGTATTCTATCTTGCTGGGAAGGGACTGGGCTTGCAGATGATCCTGTCTGTGTATCTCCTGCTCTCCTCCTCCTCACCAGTTGCTCGGTAAGTTGCCCTGACTCTATGATGACACCTGTAGATCAAATGTGGTCAGCCCAATCAGTGCAGGATCCTTGAGGGTCTCATTAACTCACATTCCACAATCCCATCCTCTTCCACATGAAGTTTTGGCCCCTTGGAGGAGGGAAAACTCTGAGCCCTAGCAGTGGTGGCTGAGCTGTCTAGTCGAAAAGGTAAGTTTAAGAAACCGCCTGAAGATGCCAATCTAATGATCCTAATGATCCAGATAAGTTCAGCCGGCTCCCCAAACTTGTTGGAATGGTTATGTGAGAGACGCCTATATCTTTAGACTGGAAGCTGGTTTCTGCCTCCCTGCATTATCTGCCCCAGCTTGGGTCTCACATTATTGAAGATGTCCTTTCTAGGCAGATGTTTATTTACGTGCAGAGCTAATTTATGGGTCTCCCTTTGTTTTCTGGGGGAGGGAGGTATCCAATGGTCCTTTGCACTATACAGGTCAAGCTTTGCTTTTGTGTGGTCTATATTTTAAAATCTGATATATTTTATCCCCTGGTTTTGCAGCCTTTCATTGCCCAGATAGAAACCCACCCTGTTGGCAGGAGTAGCTGCAGGTTTCTTGCATCTGGTGTTTTCTTTATTTAGAAGGAAGTATTGGTTTGTGTTCAAGGTGCTTGCACTGTTGTTGCAGGGTGGCTCATGGTCTGTCATTGAGAAGATATTTGTGAGTTCATCTTTTCTAATGCAAGGAGGCAGTACTGGTTTCTGCACCTTCTCAAGATTTGACCCCTCTTCAGTGCTGGTATTGTTGCAGGAGATGGCTGTGGGCAGCCCTGGAGTCTTGATGGAACATTGAGAAGATGCCCTCACATTGCCCCAGATGGGGTGGTTGTACAGTTTCAGGAGGTGATACCCCCAGAAGTCCAGTAGAGAGGTCAGACTTGCCTTGCACTCCTTTGCATTGCCCCAGATGAGGTATCTGTGGTGTTGCCAGAGATTATTTTTGGACCCCAACCCCCCACCTTGTCCCAGCTGAGGTCTCTGTGCTGTGGCGGGTGGAGGCTGTGGGTCCGATGGAGTCCCAGTAGAGCTATGAGGAGCTGTCCCCACCCCCAGTGCTGAACACAGAGCTGCTGTCAGCCTTCCATTCCATGCATTTGGTGGCTAGCAGCCTGGAGACAGGAGGATTAGAGGCTCCCGGCCGGGGTGGGGGCTTGCTCATTCTACAGCTCGCAGACACATGCAAGGGGGACTTTGTGCTGCAGACCGGGCTGCAAAGGGGGACAATAGGCTGCATTCTCAACTGTCCCCTCCACCACAACAGGAACCATCTCCTTCTGCTCCATGAGAGATCTCTCAGCTCAACTCATGCACAAAAGAGAGAAAAGTTTTGGTAGGTAGCAGTCATGCTGTGTATTGTGTGTGCATTAGTTGTGTCAGTGTGTGAATTGTTAGCTTTTGAGATGTATCATTGTGGGAATTGTTTCAGTGTGTGAGTTGTGTCAGTGTGTGAGCTGTGTCAGAGTGAGAGTTGTGTCAGTGTGTGTGTTGTATCAGTGTGTGAGTTGTATCAGTGTGTGACCTGTTTCAGTGTGTGTGTGTTGTGTCAGTGTGTGAGCTGTGTCAGTGTGTGAGCTGTGTCAGTGTGTGTGTGTGTTGTGTCAATGTGTGAGTTTTGTCAACGTGTGAGTTGTGTCAGCATGTAAGTTGTGTCTGTGTGTGAGTTGTGTCAGTGTGAGCTGTTCCAGTGTGTGAGTTCTGTCAGTGTGTGTGTTGTGTCAGTGTGTGACTTGTATCAGTGTGAGCTGTGCCAGTGTGTGAGTTGTGTCAGTGTGTGAGTTGTGTCAGTGTGTGAGCTGTGTCAGTGTGTGAGCTGTGTCAGTGTGTGAGTTGTGTCAGTGTGTGAGCTGTGTCAGTGTGTGAGTTGTGTCAGTGTGTGAGTTGTGTCAGTGTGTGAGTTGTGTCAGTGTGTGATTCACCCTTTATTCAGACTATTCCTGTGGATACCCCATATCCCAGCTCAAGGGCAGACATGCAATGAGCTTCGCTGGCAGGAGCCACACACTCTTTGTAGTGTGTCTGCTGGTTTTGAGTTGTGTGTATTTTTTATTATTCTGTATTTTGAGCTGCGTCAGATTTGAAGTCAGTCTTGCAAATCTCTTGTTGCCCTTTGCCAAGCCTAGCACTTTGCTGCTATGGTAACTGTAATTAAACTGATAAGACTGGAAAAAATGTCACTATCTGTGAGCTTTGCAGCTGCATTGGAGAAGGGGAATGAAATTGCTTCCCAGCTCCAATGCTCCACAATAAGGAGGGGGCTGGGGAGTGAGCATGTGGAGCCGGAGAGACAGCCAGCTCTGTGTGCATTGTGTGCCCGCAGTGATCACAGAATCAGGCTTTCAGACCCCAAGTGAGTGGGAGAAGGGGCTCAGACCATGGGTTGGTGTCTTCTGGCAAATGGGCGGCAGTTTTGGTCATATTCCTTTCAATGCTTTCCTCCTTCAGTCTGTGCAAACCTCATATTGAATATTTATAATACGAATGGCCAAGTGCTCTCCATTTGCATGCCACCCACAGCTGGCGTAATGAAGGTTATTGTGTGCCCAGACCATGCCCGATGCCCCACTCCACTTTGTTGTGTTAAGTGTTGAAGCTGGGACTGTGCGGGTGAATGACACAGAACAAGGGGATAATGGAGGCAGTGAGGCGTGAGAGAGACTCACAATACAATCCAGGCAATTAAAAGCTCAGCAGAGTTTAAGGGAAATGGCGCGGTCCCCTGTCAGCGCATCGCACAGCGTATTATTTCGAGATAATTTTCCTTATTATTTCCTTTAAGTTGGCAAATCATTCCAAAGCACGAGATTACTGGCAATCCACTGGATACTGCTCTGTGTGCACTTTCCGTGTGTGCCTGCTTCAGCTGAATTTGTGTATTCTGTGTGTGTCTGCTTGTGTTTATATCTGTATCTATACTGTGTGTATTCTGTGTGTGTCTGCTCGTGTTTATATCTGTATCTATACTGTGTGTATTCTCTGTGTGTCTGCTTGTGTTTATATCTGTGTCTATACAGTGTGTATTCTCTGTGTGTCTGCTTGTGCTTATATGTGTGGGTATACTGTGTGTATTCTGTTTGTGTCTTGTGTGCTTATATCTGTATCTATAGTGTTTGTGTATTCTGTTTGTGTCTGCTTGCGTTTATATCTGTAACTATAGTGTGTGTATTCTGTTTGTGTCTGCTTGTGCTTATATGTGTGGATATACTGTGTGTATTATTGCTTGTGCTTATATCTGTGTCTATACTATGTGTATTCTGTGTATGTCTGCTTGTGTTTATATCTGTATCTATAGTGTGTGTATTCTGTTTGTGTCTGCTTGTGTTTATATCTGTATCTATAGTGTGTGTATTCTGTTTGTGTCTGCTTGTGTTTATATCTGTGTCTATACTGTGTGCATTCCGTGTGTGTCTGCATGTGCTTAGATGTGTGGGTATATTGTGTTTATTCTGTGTATGTCTGCTTGTGTTTATATCTGTGTGTATTCTGTGTGTGTGTACTTGTTAGTTTAAATGTATGTCTGCGTATATTGCATATTGTGTGAGTCTATGTTTGTACCTGTGTTTACATGTATTTGAATGTTTCTGCATATTTGTATAATTGTATGTAAGATGATTTTTGTGTGAGTTTATGTTTGGTTTTTGGTTTGAGTGTGCATATGTTGGCATGTTTGTATATACATATGGTAGTGCAAGCTTTGTGTGTATGTGTTAATGTGTGGAAGTGTACGTGTATCTTTGTATATGGCGGTATCTGTGTATTTTTCTGCGTAAATCTTTTTTGCTTCTGTGCGTGCATCCAAAGATAAGAGCACAATGTTTTCTCTAGTTGTTAGTTCATATTTCTTAGACAAGGTTTTAGAAGATACAATTTGTTCTTTATTTAAATATCAATTTGTATTTCCACAACATCCTGCATTGAAGGTTTATTTGCACATAAATATTGTTAGAGCTACAGTGTTCCTCTAAGTAATATTCACCAGCAAATGAGGAGATATTTTAATTTCTGCACTATACAGAAATATGTATGTGTGTGTGTAAATTCAATGCATGTGTGTGTCTGTCAGTTGTATGTGTTAATGTTTGTGTTTATTTGTGTGTCTGTCAGTTGTATGTGTGAATGTTTGTGTTTATTTGTGTGTCTGTCAGTTGTATGTGTGAATGTTTGTGTTTATTTGTGTCTGTCAGTTGTATCTGTGAATGTTTGTGTTTATTTGTGTCTGTCAATTGTATGTGCAAATGTTTGTGTTTATTTGTGTGTCTGTCAATTGTATGTGCAAATTTTTGTGTTTGTGTGTCTGTCAATTGTATGTGTGAATGTCTGTGTTTATTTGTGTGTCTGTCAATTGTATGTGTGAATGTTTGTGTTTATTTGTGTGTCTGTCAATTGTATGTGTGAATGTTTGTGTTTATTTGTGTGTCTGTCAATTATATGTGTGAATGTTTGTGTTTATTTGTGTGTCTGTCAGTTCAATGTGTGAATGTTTGTGTTTATTTGTGTGTCTGTCAGTTGTATGTGTGAATGTTTGTTTATTTGTGTGTCTGTCAATTATATGTGTGAATGTTTGTGTTTATTTGTGTGTCTGTCAGTTGTATGTGTGAATGTTTGTGCATGTTTGTGTTTATTTGTGTTTATTCAGTTCTCTCATTTCACTAAATTCACTCTTTAAAGGGGTCAAAGCTGGGAGTTCAGAATTAATCTGGATACGTTATTCAATTATTGCTTAAAAAAACTAGTCTAGTTTAATTGAAATTGAGCAGAATATTATTGTATTTTTTTCTTATTTTATTTTAATTGCAGGTATACAAATGCTTTCAGTTCAGCCAGACACGAAGCCGAAAGGTTGTGCTGGCTGCAACCGTAAAATTAAGGACCGTTACCTGCTTAAGGCCCTGGATAAGTATTGGCACGAGGACTGTCTGAAGTGTGCCTGCTGTGATTGCCGACTTGGGGAAGTTGGGTCAACCTTGTACACCAAAGCCAACCTCATTCTGTGCCGAAGGGATTACCTAAGGTAAGAATGTCCTCCACTGCCGACAGCTAGACTGCTGGCGACTGTCCTAGACTGCTGGGACACTAAACTTAAACACATTTTCATGTTAAACCCTGCATACCTTTTCCTGAAATGAATGTACCTACCAGTAGATTATTCTGTTTGTTGAAAATTCCAATAAAGAACAGAGAGCAGTGATTGGGGCGGAGGTGGCTGGATGGTACATTTACATTTATATACTAATATTGGGATAAATCTTTTCCATTACAATCCGGGCTTCCGTACAGCGTCTCACCATCAATACCTCGAATATGACTCGCACTACTTTCTAAACACATATCATTACAAAGTGATTTTATTTACTCTGATACAATATGGATCTATTATTTGTAGACTTTCTATTACTATTTGTATTATTCAAATCCCAATTTAAGAATATCCATTTTTTTTTCATTATTCTTTTCACGCTATGATTTTCCTGTCAGTTTTACTGAATAAAGTATTTATTCGATTTCCATCCCGATCAGTTCTTTGTGCACCCCCAGCAGATTAAGGGTTAGCCAATTCCAATATGAAAGATATTGATAAGACCAGGTTCTGTAAGTAGACCGGCTCTGAGCATTCAAACCCCAAACGTGGGCCGAATGGCCTTTATCTCTCTATCTGCGCTCTGTAATAATGCACGTTAGTTACAGTTACATTCGGTAATTTGGTAATAGTTTATAGGTGAAGCCACTGAAATCTGTAGAGAAATCTCTAGGTGTGTATTGCTCAATTTCTTGCACATGTCTTGGAATTTTCTAAATTGTGCTAAATCTGAAGGCAATGTACAGATGTACAGATATTCGATATCCAGATATCTCATTTGCTGTTGGGTTCATTTATTGCGCCCTCTAGAGGTTCTTTTATAATTAGACGTATACTTGACATTTAACACATTCATACAAATTAAGGTCACATTAAAATCTCCAGTAACCGATAGATGGAATTAAATTCAAGTCGTATTCTCGGTAGCAAGCAGTTTGCCCGTTTCTCTGTGCAGTTCTGATTTTTTTTTATATGATTATGTATTCCATCGTTTGACTATTTCGTTATTTTCCATGTCACATTATGTGTTCCTAGATTTTAGTCATACACTATGTCTCCTTTCAGTTACCCATGCCTCGTCTTTTCTATGAATTTGTTAAAGTCTAGTTTGAAGTTTATATTTCATTTATTGTGTTGAGATTATAATTATCGCTCTGCCTACTGGTTATATATAGAAACAAACACCATGTATATTTCTAGTTTAGAAACATTTACTGAGCATGTTCTCCTTTTAGATTATACGTGCTTCGTACTTACTGTGCCCCATTCTAGATTATATTCTATGTGCTTTGTATTTACTGTTCCCTTTCTAGATCATATTATATGTGCCTTGTATTTATTGTGCCCTTTCTAGATCATATTATATGTGCCTTGTATTTACTGTGCCCTATTGTAGATTATATTATATTGACTTATATTTACTGTGCACGTTTCTAGATCATATGACCCTATTGTATGTGGCCTGTATTTACTGTCTTGGTATAGGTATGTGATATATTGTAGTACAGATTATGTTGTATGTGGTCTATATTTACCGTGTCTTGGTATAGGTATGTGATATATTGTGGTACAGATTATGTTGTATGTGGCCTGTATTTACTGTCTTGGTATAGGTATGTGATATATCGTGGTACAGATTATGTTGTATGTGGCCTGTATTTACTGTCTTGGTATAGGTATGTGATATATTGTAGTACAGATTATGTTGTATGTGGTCTATATTTACCATGTCTTGGTATAGGTATGTGATATATTGTAGTACAGATTATGTTGTATGTGGCCTGTATTTACTGTCTTGGTATAGGTATGTGTTATATTGTAGTACAGATTATGTTGTATGTGGCCTGTATTTACTGTCTTGGTATAGGTATGTGATATATTGTAGTACAGATTATGTTGTACGTGGTCTATATTTACTGTGTCTTGCTATAGGCATGTGATATATTGTAGTACAGATTATGTTGTATGTGGTCTATATTTACTGTGTCTTGCTATAGGCATGTGATATATTGTAGTACAGATTATGTTGTACGTGATCTATATTTACTGTGTCTTGGTATAGGTATGTGATATATCGTGGTACAGATTATGTTGTACGTGATCTATATTTACAGTGTCTTGCTATAGGCTTGTGATATATTGTGGTACAGATTATGTTGTACGTGATCTATATTTACTGTGTCTTGGTATAGGCATGTGATATATTGTAGTACAGATTATGTTGTACGTGATCTATATTTACCGTGTCTTGGTATAGGCATGTGATATATTGTAGTACAGATTATGTTGTATGTGGTCTATATTTACCGTGTCTTGGTATAGGCATGTGATATATTGTAGTACAGATTATGTTGTATGTGGTCTATATTTACCGTGTCTTGGTATAGGCATGTGATATATTGTAGTACAGATTATGTTGTACGTGATCTATATTTACTGTGTCTTGGTATAGGCATGTGTTATATTGTAGTACAGATTATGTTGTATGTGATCTATATTTACTGTGTCTTGGTATAGGTATGTGTTATATTGTAGTACAGATTATGTTGTATGTGGTCTATATTTACCGTGTCTTGGTATAGGCATGTGATATATTGTAGTACAGATTATGTTGTACGTGATCTATATTTACTGTGTCTTGGTATAGGTATGTGATATATTGTAGTACAGATTATGTTGTATGTGATCTATATTTACTGTGTCTTGGTATAGGCATGTGATATATTGTAGTACAGATTATGTTGTATGTGATCTATATTTACCGTGTCTTGGTATAGGTATGTGATATATCGTGGTATATATTATACACAGTAAAATATACAGTTTTAGTTTCATATAGTTAGTAACAATATAAAATTCCAATTCTTTAATTGACAAACATATTTCACATATTCTGTGAAGGGAATTCTATCATTTGAAACCATTCTATAATTACAAAACGAAATACTACATTAATAAAAATATAACTGAAAGCAGTCACAATTATCTGCATTGCAGATATCCCACCAGATACCTCTCAGCCCCAATGAATGATCCTATAGAAGGGCCACTCTAAGGCCAGGTCTCACAGAGTCTTCTGAAAAAAAGCTATTCTTATTGCATGTGCCAGCCTGCCTCTCTCACACAAGTAGAAAAACCTAATCGTGTCAACAATGGTTCCAATAATCGTGCCAGTAACTGTGCCGACAATGGTTCCAATAATCGTGCCAATAACTGTGCCAACAATGATTCCAATAATCATGCCAACAATCATGCCAATAACCATGCCAACAATGGTTCCAATAATAGTGCCAATAACAATGCCAACAATGGTTCCAATAATCATGCTAACAATCATGCCAACAACCGTGCCAATAACCGTGCCAAGAATCATTCCAATAATTGTTCCTATAATTATGCCAATAATGGTGCCATAACTTTGCCAATAATCGTGCCATAACTTTGCCAATAATCGTGCCAATAATCGTTCCTATAATTATGCCAATAAGAATTGACAGTAACTGTGCTAATACTGTACCAATAATCGTTCGTATAATCGTACCAATAACCATTCTAATAATTATGCCAATAATCATGCCAAAAACCGTTCCTATAATCATACTAATGACCATGCCAATAACCATTCCTGTAATCGTGCCAATAACCGTACCAATAACCATAAATCGATATAGCCTAATTTCAAACTCCACCCCTTGCTTTCAGTTGGTTAACCATAAACAGGTCCAACCCATATAGATTAACGTGATCTGCTTCTCCGTATAAGAAACCATTTAATCCCAGAACACAGATGTTAGAACTATTATGCTGTCTTTATAGTCAATACTGATGCCAAATTGTGTCTCTGTAAGCTGAATTATGCAGCCATTCGGAAAGCTGGTAGTTAGGTTAATGTAATGTCAGACATAGTGTCTAACATGGCCTGTTAAAATGGCTGCCAGGATAATGGCGACCTATGATTTTGGAGTAGTGTTTATATACTTTATTAGCATAGGGCAGAATGACTCCATATTTTATATACGACTCATTTTGTACAAAAATATCGATTATAAGTTACATTCTTGCAGACTTAAAAAAACAAACCAAATACTATTGATTGGGAAATGAATAATGATCGTATTATACTAACTTTTATCTTTGTCTAACGATGAGCTTTCCCCGATGACCTGTTTTTTTTGTCAGCGACCGGTCGTGCTTTGATACAAGGTGTGTGATTTGATGATTAGTGGACATCAGATCGAGATATAAATAATGAATCACATGGATAACATGTGTGACATTTGTATTTGCAGTATATATTTTTCCATATCAAAGTCTCTTTCACCATAAAAGGCTGTTAATCAGTCAGAGTAATGAGAGGTTTAAACCGTGCCTACAGAATTCACTAACATACAGAAAACAGAAAACTCAAACTTTTCACAAATATTCATTTACCATCGAGTTCATATTTATTGTCTCCATCTCACTCTTGATAATTTTGTAACGAGAGTGTCACTATAATACTGGGTTATTAACAGTCTAACATTTTTATTCTTTTTAAAATATTTTTTTTTTAAACCATTTCTGTAAGTTCAAAATACCGGTATTTGAAGATTTTTTTTGCAATTGTATGTATGTATTTGTTGAACGTCCTGTTTTAGGCAGTGTGTTGTAAACGTTCTGTCCAATATCTGTACAGAATGTAAATAAACCTAGTGATTGGTTTTTATTCTTCTTTGTTATCCTGTTTTAATTTTTTTTTATAGTTATTGCTAATCAAACATAAAAAAGTTTTCTAACAATAAACTGCATTAAAACATAGCAAATCTGATTGGTGGAACGTGTTAATTCATAGGTCATATTGATGGCCATGAATGAAACTATGATCAATCTTTTGTACCGCGGGATTCTGAACCCTGGATGGAAAGTGTATGAATAGAATGCATTGCCACCTTCGTAGCTAGTTTACCAGATACGTATCTGCCTCTGGGAAGAGCTCCAGGAAGGATCGAGAGGTCCTGAGGCCTTTGCTACCAGTGAACGTCAAAGGTCAGGTGTCCAGAGTGCGACGTATGTCCTTACTTACAGACTGCGCAACACTTAACACAACCATTACTGGAGGGAAATATCGCAAACCATATTTATTTTACAGATACATATATCTCAGCTCCCAAATCCTGCACATATTGTTCACCTCGCGGTGTGAATACTGGTGACTTGTCAGTTGCATTGCCCCACGTTACAATTCCCGTCCGGAGATTAATGTAATTCTAATGTTTTGCTGCCCTGCTTCTTCTTATCACAACAATTCACTTTCTGAAATGTGTTCGGGATTCTTTCTTAATAATTAAGCCAGAAATTAACCGAATAAATAGAATTTTTTTTCCTGGTTGAATATTTTATTAGACGTTACTTGTTTGCATTGGGATCTGCACTTTGTGCTTCTCCGATATTGTTCCAGTTCGTCCATTTTCTATATTGATCGATATTTGTGTTCGATCTATTTCACTTCAACCTGTGAAATGATTGCATAATGGAAGTATTCATTAAATATTGTTCATTCTCAAAAAGCCTCAGGCAGTCGTTAACTCTTCACGATCATCCCATCACGTTCTAATTTCAGACTTTGAAATGTATAGAAAGAGTGATTTTCAAAAGGCCACGGTTTGGTGATACATTCGTGGTCTGTTGCTAAAAACAAATAAAACGAAATTCTGATGTTCATACAAACTAATGCTTAAACATCTTAAGGACACATGACATGTGTGACATGTCATGATTCCCTTTTATTCCAAAGGTTTGGTCCTTAAGGGGTTAAACATCTTAATGGAAAATGACAAAGCTTTTAACCAGCTATTACCCATTGCTAACTGGATATCCGTTCATTAAACACTGACTCCCTATTCAGTTTTCATTCGTTCTGCATCTTTCTAGCTCTAAAATAGTAAATCCGATTAATCTGACTTCATGTAAATGTACAAGGGCGAGGTTTGAAAAGTTAGAGATTATATTGAACCTGCATGGATGTGGTGGTCGATTCTCTGTTCTCTTGTGCAGGTGAGTCGGAGTGCTATTCCCAGGATTTGTCAATGTCTGGCCGTGGATTAGTGGATAATATCCGTGGCTTCGTTAGTGTTGGACCTTGTAACGGATCACCTGGCACCCCGACTGGGTACCTCCGTTGGAGGATGCTCCTAGCGCTTACAGAGGGCTCCAAGCACTCCGCCAGACACCACAACCACCGTAGACCCCACAAACCACCGCAGCTTGGTTGGGGTCTCGCCGTCTCCTACCCACCCTGGACCTATGACAAGGTTCCAGGTTCCAGTGGGTAAACCTCTCCTCCAAGAGAGTGAAGCAGGAACAAGCTCTTAAAAGAGCTTAGAAGTGATTATCCAAGGGAGCATGCAGAGCATAGCAATCCCTTGTAGTGATAAAGCAATTCCCCCAATAAGAGACAGGACTCTAGATTGAGGGTGAAGTAGAACTCAGGTTTAATGGCACACACTCTGCTTTTATGCAATTCTCCCCTGCAAGGGAGACGCCCACAGGCAATTAGGCATTAACCAATCACATATCGGTTACATCCCACAGATTCCCTCCCCTCTGCTTGGGAGATAATTGAGTTTCTTACTGTATCTACTCAATTATCTCCAAGCAAAAACTTATACTTTTTTATGCATTTTTATAACTTTAAAACTATACATTCAATCTTCATAAAAACACATATTATTAATCAGCATACTTGAAATATGAACATACTCAAAAATCATGTAGATCCTTCCATTAGTTCAAATGTTAGCTGGAAGTCCTTTGTGACCGACCGCAGGCATATTTTCCTGCCCAAAACAGTTCCATAGATTTGGGCTGTGCGGTCGGTCAATTTCACACTGAAAAAATGACTAAATCCCATTCGAACGTGTGTTCGAATCTTCGAACGGGACTTAGTCTCTGTGGCTGAAAACTCAGTGCAGGAGAAGGTAAGGGTCAGCGGTGTTCGTTGAAATGTGTAGCCGATTTCAGTTCCATGGATTTGGCTACACATACCGCTGACCTCGTTCGAATGAACAAAGATGGCCGTCGCCACGTGTTCGTTTGTCGAATGGCGGCCACTTAAAGTTGCAACACTGCTCCAAAGTAATTAAAGGGCCAGGAACAGCATTATAAAAATCCATTATGCCCAAATACAGTTCTTAAAGGGTCAGTAACAGTATAATATAAGTCCTTAAGCCCCAACTCAGTTCCTTAAAGGGCAATACATGCCAGGGCCATAGTCGCAGGGCAGGAGGCTGGCAAACAGGCCCCTCCAAAAACCAGTAGCGAGGTTAATTTCGCCACAGACCTGTCACTGTGGCTGCATGTTGGGTATGGCTGGGGTGTGATTGGAAAAAGGGTTCTAAGATAACAGACAGGGAAACGATTATCTAATACACTCTCCATTCAATGCTAGCAGCACATTAGAAATTTGATTTGTGTTATTAAAAGGAGCATAATTTGCACTTTGTTATGACTTACTATTTCAAAGTGATCCTGTATAGTTCAAGAAATAATGATGTTAATACATTTGAATAAAAAAAAACCATTAGATTAACCTTAGCCTCGCTCAGTTTCCAAAGATACAATACAAATAAAATCTGTAAAATATTTTGTATGTTTTTATATTTCTCCCAGTGTTAATAGGGAATTCTCTCTAAGTGGCTCTGATTGACGGGTTCCCGTGCTCTACGACAAGTACAAATAAATTTAGACTTTACCTGCGCGCTGAGAACATTTGGTTTTATCTAACCATTTCTTTAGAAATAAATAAATAAATTCAGGAGAGCAGGTTTTCCGATAAATCAGAAAGATGTAAAAATTGTCCAATCCGTGTGCTGTAAAATCTATCCAACATTATCCCTAGCGGTTACAGGACACCGATAGAGCCATTTTCTGCCATTTGGTGAGAAAAAGCAACTAATGGATAGAGAAACAGGAGGAGCTATAATAATAATAATCTATTTTTATATATATATTGATATAATCTAGATTTATTTAATATATCACAATAGTTTTTTCTCTCTATCGGTCAGTTCTCATTAGGTCTGTGAATAAAATCACCATTTACAGGGCTATTCACTAACGTGAGAATTTCAAATTTAAGGCCAAAATAGTCCACATGGAAAAGTTCTCTGATTGAACTGTGTTTCCAGTTCGGCTGCTCTGGCCTTTCACTTTTAACTCTCACGTTAGTGAATAGCCCTGTGAATGACTGTCCCCTAAGCTTCAATCTTTCATCAGTCAGAATTCAGAATCACGAATCACAAGGAACACGCTCGGCCATCCTCAATATTTGCCATTCGGCTGCATTTCGTCTCTGAGTTCAGGAACTTGAATTTACAATAAATATTCAGCTTCAATCGTCAGCTTAAAATTATTATTATAATTATTTTATTATTTATATAGCGCCAGCAAGTTACATAGCGCTGTACAATGGGTGGACAAACCAACACGTAATTGTAACCAGACAAAAGGACGCACAGTAACAGAGGGATTGAGGCCCTGCTCAGTGAGCTTATATGTTAGAGGGAGTGGGGTATAGTGACAGTAACAGAGGGATTGAGGGCCCTGCTCAGTGAGCTTACATGTTAGAGGGAGTGGGGTATAGTGACACAGTAACAGAGGGATTGAGGGCCTGCTCAGTGAGTTTACATGTTAAATGCAGTGGGGAATAGTGACACAGTAACAGAGGGATTGAGGGCCCTGCTCAGTGAGTTTACATGTTAGAGGGAGTGGGGTATAGTGACAGTAACAGAGGGATTGAGGGCCCTGCTCAGTGAGTTTACATGTTAGAGGGGGTGGGGTATAGTGACACAGTAACAGAGGGATTGAGGGCCCTGCTCAGTGAGCTTACATGTTAGAGGGAGTGGGGTATAGTGACACAGTAACAGAGGGATTGAGGGCCCCGCTCAGTGAGCTTACATGTTAGAGGGAGTGGGGTATAGTGACACAGTAACAGAGGGATTGAGGGCCCCGCTCAGTGAGCTTACATGTTAGAGGGAGTGGGGTATAGTGACACAGTAACAGTGGGATTAAGGGCCCTGCTCAGTGAGTTTATATGCTAGAGGGAGTGGGGTATAGTGACAAAGTGACAGAGGGATTGAGGGCCCTGCTCAGTGAGTTTACATGTTAGAGGGAGTGGGGTATAGCGACACAGTAACAGAGGGATTGAGGGTCCTGCTCAGTAAGTTTCCATGTTAGCGGGAGTGGGGTATAGTTACACAGTAACAGAGTGAATGAGGGTCCTGCTCAGTAAGCGCTTATGTTAGAGGGAGTGGGGTATAGTGACAGTAGCAGAGGGATTGATCAATCATCGCAGCATCCCTTGCATCCTGCCACCAAAGTCGTGGTATAATCTCTGACCAAATGACCAGGACCAAATCCCTAATCCTGTTTACGTCCTGGTTCATCCATCTAACCAGGTCCCTCTGAGGAACATGCCCCAAATCCTTACCCCCTGCATGGAAAACAATAAAGTCGTGCCACCAAACTAAACAGTTCCCCACACACGATCTCCACCCGAACCCCCGGTAACCAAAACATTTTAACACCATCTGGTCCTCAGGAAAGCCCAGTTTCCGGCTCCTAAAACAAACTACAGCTCTCCTCTTTGCCCAGAAGATGTATGAGTGACCAATGATCCATGCCACCCGATATAGAGAGATTAGATGTAAAGTAAGCATTAGCCCTAAAAACACTGCACCCCCCTGCCCCATCACACCAAGTTGCCCAGGTGAATGTAGGAGCAGAACTGCACCGATTCCCTCCTGCCAATCCTTTTAACTAACTCCTCACCAAACCCCAACCGAGTTGCCTCCGTAGCAGCCCCAATACGGAACGAGTGCGTTCCAAACTGTTCCAGGCACAACCCCAATTTTTCTAGACCCAGCCGAAAAACCCTAAAAAACTGGAACCGAAAAAGCAATAACCAAAAAGGATCCCGCCTCCTCCCCCCACAAAGTATCTTTCCACCGCGTTGACTGGCAGAAGGGGGACCCCGGGAAAGCATGTACTTCTATATCTATAGCCTTCCCTCACACATCCATTTTCGAACGGGTCCAATGAATAAGCACCCTGTCCGCAGCCACGGAGATGTTGGTCCACTGTATGCCTCCCCCACCTTCCCAATTGGCACTTACCAGCTCACTCACCCCGAAGCGCTCCAAAAAACGCTAGGTGATACGCTACCCCAAAAAGAAGTGCTTCGTAGTCGCTAAAGCAAACCTCACCAACCCAAACCAGATCACACAAAAGTCGTATGGATACAGGTCTACGCGCATCTGGCACCCTTCGGCCCCTGTGGAAGCCCTTCAACGCCTGTCTAATAATGAAGTGTTTTGTCAGGTTTCCCCCACCCATGGAACTTTAACCAGAATGCCAACGCCGCCATGTGCCTGTCCACGAGCGCCGGCGACAAGCCCTCCCACAGAAAATCGAAAGTAAACCATGATAGTGCGTGCAAACCATGTTCCCGGGGCCAAGGAAAACATCACGATTCCCCCAAGTAAACACATCTCTCTAGGCATGATTCCCCATCTTCCTGTGCCCCAGGACTCTGAATACGAAACCGGGACCACTGGGAACGAGAAAGGGTGTCAGCAACATTGTTCAAATATCCTGGAACGTGCCATGCGCTAAAAACAATGTTGAGAGACATACACAGAAAAACGAACTGCCGCAGAAGTCCCAACCTTCTTGTCCCTAAGCAGAGGCCCCCAGAACAAGAGAGCTACCACCAGTGGGAAGACCTCAAGAAATGCCAAATTAGGGGCTTACCCATCCACGACTCCAGCCATGACGTTGCACACCACCTACCATTGAAGTACGCGCCAAAACCCATGCTCCCCATGGCATCTGTAAACAATTCAGAGTCAACTGCTGATTTTGCTGGTTCCCAAAACAAGTCCCGCAGAACCGTGTCCCAAACCGTCAAATCCTCCTTCAATTCCAAAATCACCCATACAAAATGATGAGGCCACCGCACTCCCGCCGTAGCCTGAGCCAGCCCTTTACTGAAAGCGCTCCCAGTGGGAATCACCTGACAAGCAAAGTTGAGCTTGCCGAGCAAAGATTGCAATGCCCGAAGCGTGACCTTCTTGGCCTGAGGCACCTCCCCCGCCGCAGCCCGAAGTCCCTTAAACTTGTCCCCAGGCAACTGACATTCGCCTAGCGCTGAGTCAATTTCCAGCCCCAAGAAACAAATACAGTCCATGGCGCCTTTCGTCTTACCTGCCACCAAAGGGACCCCAAATAACCTTGTGTTACAAACTGCTATTTGTAACTGGCCCTTTAAATGATAAATTGGCCTGTTTCCCTGGATTATGGAGAAGCCTATTTGCCAGCCTCCTCCCGCATGACTATGGCCCTGGGAGATTGGGCCCTTTAAAAACAGTATTCGGCCATACCAGAGTGTATGTCACTCATTCTGGCCCTTTAAATCCTGTGAAGGATTGGTACTTTTTATATGGCACTTCGGATGCAGTCGAAGTGCCGAAGTTGTCGAAGTCGTCGAAGTGGCCGCCATTCGACAAAGGAACACGTGGCGGCGGCCATTTTAATTTAGTCAAACGTGGTCAGCGGTGTATGCTAAAGAATCTATGGAACTAAAATCGGCTACGCAAATACACAAACACTGCTGACCCTTACCGTCGCCTCCACTTCGACGCTTCGGTTAAAGTCGAAGTACGTTCAACAATTCAAACACCCTGTTACAATGGGCTATTTGCACGAACTGACCCGTTCGTGCATTCGAAGGGGACTTAGCCGTTTTTCTGCAGGAAATTGACAAACCGCACAGCCCAAATCTATGGAACTGTTTTGGGCAGGAAAATGTGTCGGTCATAAAGGACTTCCACCTAACTTTTTATCCACTGGAGGGATTTGTATGATTTTTGAGAGTGTTTATGCTGAGTTCAAATATGTAATTTTTATGGAGATTGGATGTATGGTTTTAAAGTTACAGGGTATGTGTAAAAACTGTATTTTTACTGTCTGTGATAATATGTTAATCCCTTGTGTAACATAATTATATCACAGGCAGAGGGGAGGATTTTGTGTGTAAATGCTGGGAGTGTTTTCGGTAATGTACGTGTATGATTGGTTGTTTTGTAACACCCTGTGGGTGGTCCTATCTAAGGGGATCCTGCATAAAAAAAGGTTTGTTTGGTGCCAATAAACTTGCAGTCTTGACTCATGTTTGTAGGGGACAGCTATAATCACTACAGGGATTGCTATGCTCTTCATACTCCCTAACCTACTGAGCTCTTGTAAGAGCTCTTGTTCCTGATCCTGCTTTGCTCTACAGAAGGAAGAGGTTCACCTACTGGAACCTGGAGCCTGGTCGTAGGTCCAGGGCGCAGAGCAGACGGCGAGATACCAGCCCAGCAGCGGTGGTTCGTGGAGTCTGCAGTAGTTATGGTGTCTACGGTGCTGATGGTCCTCTGGTGAGCGCTAGGATAATATAATTAATGTAATATAATTTGTGAAACCCCTTGCATGGGGAGTTATATGAAAGGCCTTGTGTGGTTCCCATTAAACACATTCGTTTTATCCCTTCATGAAGTCTAGGCTCATGTTTGGGGGATTGGAGAGCTCTACTCACTACTCTGCTGGAAACAGGAGAGCTCTAATCACTGCAGCACTTGGGATTCGGGAGACCACTAACGGATATACTCAGCCGGAGAATAGGGGATCCGTTACAGTGTTCACTGTTCTTTTTTGGGTAATATCCACTATCCTCTCTGGGGCAATATTCACTATTTTTTCTGGCATAATATTCACTATTCTATCTGGGATAATATTCACTATTCTCTCTGGGGAGATATTCACTATTTTCTCTGGAATAATATTCACTATTCTCTCTCGGGCGATATTCACTATTCTCTCTGGGGAGATATTCACTATTTTCTCTGGAATAATATTCACTATTCTCTCGGGCAATATTCACTATTCTCTCTCGGGCGATATTCACTATTCTCTCTGGGGCAATATTCACTATTTTTTCTGGGGCGATATTCACTATTCTCTCTGGGGGAATATTCACTATTCTCTCTGGGGTGATATTCACTATTCTCTCTGAGATAATATTCACTATTCTCTGAGGGATAATTTTCCCTATTCTGTTAAGCATAGTATTTACTGTTGTTTTTTGGGTAATATTCACTATTCTCTCTGCCAGTGCAGTGAATGTCTCTGTATTGTAAGTGTGTACATTGTCCTCCGGTCTGACAGGAAGCTGTTTGTTGCTCTCAGTGAACACTTCCTGTCCAATTCAGTAGATCCTCTTCTCGGCCACGCTTCATGCAGTGACTGTTATGACGATACGTTCTGGGAGATCCTTACAGGAAGCTGTAATTATGAGATACATTAATTGAGTTTATCCTACTTATCACCAATTGGTGAGGGTGTGCTATGTGGTTGTATCATATTTCTTCCTCGAGAAATGTTTACAGACAAAATGTTGGGGTGCGGGGTTTTTCTTTTTGGTGTTCACTCTTTCTTCTTTTATATATATTTTTGCAGTTTATTCATTAGTATATAATCCTTTATTTTATTTTTTTTATCTCGTCTCTTTTCATGCCGTTTCTTTTGATATATCAGACTGTGCAGGGTGTTATACTTTGGATTAGGGATATTTAGGGTATATATTTATTTTGCTACTTTCTGGTACATATTTTGTGTATATTGTTGTGGCTGTCACCCCGAGAGACAGAGGGGGTGTCCACCGCCAGAGATGTCCTTTTCCCAAAGTGTGGATAGCGCTGCAGTATTCCCAAATCGATCTCCAAGAAGACCATGGATCCAGTATAGCTGTATAGCTCTTATAAGAGCTAGTGGTTATAGCGGTTATAGCGGTTCCCTACAATCACGAGACAAAGCTGCGTGTTGAGGGTGAAGTGGACTCACTTTAATGGGACCACACTTGGCCTTTTATGACAATCCCCATGCAAGTGGTACTCATGCAAGGGGTACTTACAAAGTCACAGACCAATGACAACAGAGTTACAATACATGACACTCCCATACATATCATACAATCCCTCCCCTCTGCCTGGGAGTTAATTGAGTCAAGTACTGTATTAATTCATTTATCTCCAGGCGAAAAAGAACACAATTTTTATTCAACCCGAAAGTACCTTAAAACTCACATAAACCCCACAAACAGTATATCCCTTGATAGCCACGATCTGGGTGAGCAACATATCATATAACACAACTTTTCTTGGAAGTCTTATTTGAGCCCCCTGCCCAAAATTGTTCCATAGATTCAGGTTGTTTGGGAGCATCAAACACAACACAATACTAAAAGTAGTAGTTAGTGGAAAAACTAGTCGTGTGCCCCTCGTTTGGGAGTTTGGTTTCACTGAACGCCACTTTCTTCAGATGAATTGGAACGAACATAGGGGAGAGTGGAAGTTTCAGCGGTGTTCGGCCATTGAGTGTCCGATAATAGTTCCATACATTCGACGACCAAGCGCCACTGGAAGCATTTGTCAAAACAAGATGGCGCCTTGTGTTCGTCCATACGAACGGCGGCCACCCATCTGACCAATTAGAAGGTTCAAGTGTTTGCGGTTTGCATAAGTGTTAATGAGGTCATGTATGTACGTAGTGGGCATTGGATAGCATTCCCTTCATCCCCCATAAAACCATAATTTACCCCTTCAAATAACGACAGACAACTTCTTGGAGAAAACAAGCCACAGCATTTATTAACACAACCAAATACTGTATAACTCCTTTTAACATATAACGAAATAATAATTATCATAAATTAACAAACAATTTGCATATAGTCATACAGTAACCAAAGAAACCGTCCTTGCCAATCTAACTTCCCCAAGGCTCTCACCTCCCCCCCTCGGCATAATAAAAACATCTTCCTTTTCAGGGCTCCCCACCCACTCGGTGGGGCCCAACCATAATGCTCCCCACTGGTCGACTTACAACCCAGTGGGGACACGTCCAACCTGGTACCTCCTCCAGGTTCACCATAAGAGACAGGGGGAGGATGAGACCAGGCCCTATTTCATCTAATCTACCAAACCATCCCTTATTTGGCAAGGACACACTCCCGCCTCGCTGTGACAACCTCCCGGGCCCAAAGCAGCAAAGGGAGGGTGGGCGGGAAACTTGTTGCTGGCCCGGCTCCTAAGTGGCACTGAGGTCAGTCTAATCTGTCACCACCCACTTCCTCACATCTCACACTCCCACATGTAGCATATAGCCAATCATGCTTTATCCATCCCACACTCATACATGTGCCGCTGTCCGCTAAGCTGCGCACTCTCCCTGGGGCCTAGTGGGTCAACTAGTGGCACACGACTGCAGGGCCGGACTGGCCCACCGGGATACCGGGAAATTTCCCAGTGGGCCGTCGGCACCTGGGGCCGGGCAGGCAGCTGGCTGACCTGCGGCTGCTGGCTGGGGGAGCCGTTCTGGCGGCCGCTGGCTGGGGGAGCTCTTTTGGCGGCAGCAGGAGGAGCAGGCTGTTCTGTCTTTGCTCCCCCGCCCCAGCGCGCTGCTTAATGCGACCGCGGCCGGATTATGACGTCATATTCCGGCCGCGGTCTCATTAAGCTGCGCGCGAGGGCGGGGGAGCAGAGACAGAACAGCCTGCTCCCCCTGCGGCCGCCAAAAGAGCTCCCCCAGCCAGCGGCCGCCAGAACGGCTCCCTCTGCGGCCGCCAGTAGAGCCAGCTGAGCTCCCCCAGGCAGCCACCATCAAACTGAGCTCCCCATGCAGCCGCCAGCACAAAGGTAAAAATTATGTGTGTCAGTGTGTGTGTGTCTGCCTGTGTCATTGTGTGTGTGTGTGTCTGTCTGTGTCATGGTATGTGTGTGTCTGTCTGTGTCATTGTGTGTGTCTGTCTCTGTCTGTCATGGTGTGTCTGTCTGTGTCATGGGGTGTGTGTGTGTGTCTCTGTGTCATGGGGTGTGTGTGTGTCTCTCTGTGTCATGGGGTGTGTGTCTGTCTGTGTCATGCAATGTGTGTCTGTGTCATTGTGTGTGTGTGTCTGTCATGCAATGTGTGTCTGTGTGTGTCAAGGTGTGTGTGTGTCTGTTTTAAGGAGTGTGTCTGTCATGGTATGTGTGTGTCTCTGTCATGGTGTGTGTGTCTGTGTCATAGTGTGTCTGTCTGTCATGGTGTGTGTGTGTTTCTGTCTGTCACGGTGTGTGTGTGTGTGTGTGTTTGTCATGGAATGTGTGTGTGTCTGTCTGTGTCATGTAATGTGTGTGTGTCTGTCTGTGTCATGTGTGTGTGTCTGTGTCACAGTCTCTCTGTGTCGTGGTGTGTGTGTGTGTGTCTGCATGTGTCATGTAATGTGTGTCTGTCATAGTGTGTGTGTGTTTGTGTCATGGTCTGTCTGTGTTATGATGTGTGTGTGTGTGTATTTTTTAAGGTGTGTGTCTGTCATGGTATGTGTGTATCTCTGTCATGGTGTGTGTGTCTGTGTCATGGTGTGTGTGTTTCTGTCTGTGTCACGGTGTGTGTGTCTGTGTCACGGTCTGTCTGTGTCATGGTGTGTGTCTGTCATGCTATGTGTGTGTGTATATGTGTGTTTTTACTCACCTTTTTTTCCCCCCACGTCGTGCTGGTCTCCCCTCAACTGGCCCTGCCCTGGAAAAAAATCTATGCCCGCCCCATAAGTCATTGCGCCATATATTGTCGCATGTAATATGTAAGGCTATGTCTTGCCACCTTAGATGATTGATTATATATATATATATATATATATATATCTTATTCCAATATAAAATATTGGTCCTTCCTGTGTCAGTGCGGATTGGCTGAGATCATCAAGCTTGATGATCTCAGCCAATCCGCACTGACACAGGAAGGACCAATATTTTATTTTGGAATAAGCAATATATATATATATATATATATATATATATATAATCAATCATCTAAGGTGGCAAGACATAGCCTTACATATTACATGCGACAATATATGGCGCAATGACTTATGGGGCTGGCATAGATTTTTTTTCCAGGTCTGCTTTGGAATCCCCAGTCCGGCCCTGCACGACTGTTCTGGGTGGTCCATGTGTTCGGTACTTTGTTTGGTATAAGAAACAAATGGGGCAATCTGTTCGGTTAGGTTCGTATACCGATCTAGTCAAAGCAAAAATAATCTAGGAACAGGGGGATCTGTTACAATTGTGTTTTCACTTTTTTTTTTTTTGTATCTACTATGTATGTATTTTTATATGTCTGTAATGAAGACTTTAGAGTGTGCTTTTCCTTGTTTCTATTTATGCACTGTCCTTGTCCCTTTCCCCTTAGCCTGTCCCACTTTAAGTTAGCCTTGCAATGCAAAATATGGCTGAATCAGTGAAATAGTGAAGCTTCAAACTGCAGGACTGGGGCTGTGACTCTGGTGACTGATCTGATTCTGATTTCAATCTGCTTAAACCTGTAATTGTGGGTTATTCTGCAAACCATGTCAGCTACTTCTGGCACCATATTACCTCTGCAGATTAATTATATTATTATGTAATATGTTGCCTCTCATTATCCTGCTGCTTTAACCCTGTGTAGTGTTATGTTTTTGGGGTGCTTTTGAAACTTTGTAAAAATCTGTGGTTTTCCTGCCTGAGTTATTATATTATCTACCAGGCAGAGGGGAGGGCTTGTGCATAATGTATGGGAGTGTCTCCATGTACAACGTTGTTTCATTGGCTTGTTAACTTTATGTCCATGTGCCCAACAACGTCCACCTGGGTGTCACCCTTGTTGATAAAATTGCATAAAAGGCAAGTGTGCCTCCATTAAAACCAGTTATTCCCCCAGAGCTGAGCGTCGTTTAGTTACTGGGCAGGTGTTGTGAGCATTTTGGCTTACTTTGCTGTGTTTTGGCTGTTCCCTGGGAGTATCTACTTGTTCCTGAGTACATCTTGGAGTTACAAGCAAAGGAGAGTCCATGCTAGGACTAGGGCTCCGCTACAGGTAGTCTATCAGTATCCTGCTGCTTTAACACTGTGTGTAATAAGGAGTCTATCAGTATCCTGCTGCTTTAACACTGTGCTCCAGTATAAACAGTATAAAATATAAAAGAAAGTCCCACTTAACGCGTTTCGCCTGATAGGCTTCTTCAGAAGTGTAGTGTAACCTCTTTTAGAGTCCGTTTTTATATCCTTCTTAATGAAGGAATGATGTTATTTTATATTTTATACCCTTTATTGATTTTCAATTTGTTTGTTTATATTAAAGTATACTCTTTTTAGTTACTTTTTATATTCATTCATTTCTTACTTCCTGGATCCTGTATATCCTTGGTGGGGATTATACCACCTAAGCGTTTTATACTGGAGCAAGTTTTATCCTCTGGAAATTGTAAGTACAATACCATTTATTATTTACTTTATTATTAGTACTTACTTCACCATTGGCTGCTATTTCTTTTTTATATTAACCACGCACACTGCACTTTGGAAGTATTCGTGGCAACTACAACAAATCCAGAGACGGGGATTGTACCGTCCAAGCGCATCACAGCTGAGCTCTGTTATAGCTCATATAAATGTGAGTGGACTGTACACAGCTATATTTACTGCTTTACGATAACATTTACTGTATTGCACTATTATTTTTTATCTTAATTTTTTCTGAGGTTCTGATCTATTGGAATATCCAAGAATATATGTATGTATTTTCTGCATATATAAATCACTAGGCGCGGTATACGCCTTATTTTCTGTTTTCTGTTATCTATTCACAAGGTTTTGGGAATCCTTGTTCTGTATACTGCTGCCTGTTCACAAACTAATATAGTGAGCGCCTATTATACTTTTTCTTTTTGACACACACACACACACTGCTGTATGTGTGTGTGTGTGAGGGTGCTGTGTGTAGGTGTTGTGTGCATGTGTGTGTGTGTGTCTGGGCGCTGTGTGTGTGTGTAAGGGTGCTGTGTTTGAGGGTGCTGTGTGTGTGTGTCTGTGTGAGTGAGGGTGCTGTTAGTGTGTGCATGTGTGAGGGTGCTGTGTGTGTATGGGTGCTGTATGTGTGAGGGTGCTGTTAGTGTATGTGTGATGGTGCTGTTTGTGTGTGTGTATGTGTGAGGGTGCTGTGTGTGTAAGGGTTCTGTATGTGTAAGGGCGCTGTGTGTGTAAGGGTGCTGTGTGTGTAAGGGTGCTGTTAGTATGTGTGTGTGTAAGGGTGCTGTGTGTGTTTGTCTGTGTGAGTGAGGGTACTGTTAGTGTGTGCATGTGTGAGGGTGCTGTATATTTAAGGGTGCTGTATGTGTGATTGTGCTGTTAGTATGTGTGTGTGTGTGTGAGGGTGCTGTGTGTGTGTGTGTCTGTGTGAGTGAGGGTGCTGTTAGTGTGTGCTGTTTGTGTGTAAGGGTAATGTATGTGTGTGTGTGCTGTGTGTGTGAGGGTGCTGTGTGTCTGTAAGGATGCTGTATGTGTAAGGGTGCTGTAAGTATGTGTGTGCTGTGAGTGTAAGGGTAATGTATGTGTGTGGGTGCTGTGAGTGTGTGTGTGTGTTGTTCGTGTGTATTGTGTGGGGGTGGGGGGCCGTTTAGTTTAGTTAATCCCCCTTCCTTCTTTCCTTTTGTAGGGAGGGGTACTGTGGTGCTGCCATCCATGGTGGTCCAGTGGTGATTGAAATCTAGCCCTGCAAGGGGCTAGAGTTCACTCTCGCAAGATCTGAGCGTTGCCACGGCAACACTCCAACCTCGCGAGGGAACCCTGGCAAAGCTTCTGGCAAAAGCTCCCCGGGTCCTCTCATGCCTCCCTCCCTGCCTGTGGGTCGGTGAGGGAGATCTTTGATCTAACTCACCTGCCCACGGAGGGAGGCACATAGTGCGGGCAGCGGGGATTAGGGTGTGCCCAGGCACACCCGGCACACCCCGTGCGCACGCCTATGGGAGTCATCAGTATCCTGCCACTTTACCCCTGTGTACACTGTGTGTAATAAGGAGTCTATCAGTATCCTGCTGCTTTAACCCTGTGCACACTGTGTGTAATAAGGAGTCTATCAGTATCCTGCTGCTTTAACCCTGTGTGCACTGTGGGTAATAAGGAGTCTCTCAGTATCCTGCTGCTTTAACCCTGTGTATACTGTGTGTAATAAGGAGTCTATCACTATCCTGCTGCTTTAACCCTGTGCACACTGTGTGTAATAAGGAGTCTATCAGTATCCTGCTGCTTTAACCCTGTGTGCACTGTGGGTAATAAGGAGTCTCTCAGTATCCTGCTGCTTTAACCCTGTGTGCACTGTGGGTAATAAGGAGTCTATCAGTATCCTGCTGCTTTGACCCTGTGCACACTGTGTGTAATAAGGAGTCTATCAGTATCCTGCTGATTTAACCCTGTGTGCACTGTGGGTAATAAGGAGTCTCTCAGTATCCTGCTGCTTTAACCCTGTGTGCACTGTGGGTAATAAGGAGTCTATCAGTATCCTGCTGCTTTGACCCTGTGCACACTGTGTGTAATAAGGAGTCTGTCAGTATCCTGCTGATTTAACCCTGTGTGCACTGTGGGTAATAAGGATTCTATCAGTACCCTGCTGCTTTAACCCTGTGCACACTGTGTGTAATAAGGAGTCTATCAGTATCCTGCTGGTTTAACCCTGTGGGTAATAAGGAGTATATCACTATCCTGCTGATTTAACCCTGTGTACACTGTGTGTAATAAGGAATCTATCAGTACCCTGCTGCTTTAACCCTGTGCACACTGTGTGTAATAAGGAATCTATCAGTATCCTGCTGCTTTAACCCTGTGCACACTGTGTGTAATAAGGAGTCTATCAGTATCCTGCTGGTTTAACCCTGTGGGTAATAAGGAGTATATCAGTATCCTGCTGCTTTAACCCTGTGCACACTGTGTGTAATAAGGAATCTATCAGTATCCTGCTGCTTTAACCCTGTGCACACTGTGTGTAATAAGGAGTCTATCAGTATCCTGCTGCTTTAACCCTGTGCACACTGTGTGTAATAAGGAGTATATCAGTATCCTGCTGCTTTAACCCTGTGTGCACTGTGGGTAATAAGGAGTCTATCAGTATCCTGCTGCTTTAACCCTGTGCACACTGTGTGTAATAAGGAGTCTATCAGTATCCTGCTGGTTTAACCCTGTGGGTAATAAGGAGTATATCAGTATCCTGCTGCTTTAACCCTGTGTGCACTGTGGGTAATAAGGAGTCTATCAGTATCCTGCTGCTTTAACCCTGTGTACACTGTGTGTAATAAGGAGTCTATCAGTATCCTGCTGGTTTAACCCTGTGGGTAATAAGGAGTATATCACTACCCTGCTGCTTTAACCCTGTGCACACTGTGTGTAATAAGGAATCTATCAGTATCCTGCTGCTTTAACCCTGTGCACACTGTGTGTAATAAGGAGTCTATTAGTATCCTGCTGGTTTAACCCTGTGGGTAATAAGGAGTATATCACTACCCTGCTGCTTTAACCCTGTGCACACTGTGTGTAATAAGGAATCTATCAGTATCCTGCTGCTTTAACCCTGTGCACACTGTGTGTAATAAGGAGTCTATCAGTATCCTGCTGGTTTAACCCTGTGGGTAATAAGGAGTATATCAGTATCCTGCTGATTTAACCCTGTGTACACTGTGTGTAATAAGGAGTCTCTCAGTATCCTGCTGCTTTAACCCTGTGCACACTGTGTGTAATAAGGAGTCTATCAGTATCCTGCTGGTTTAACCCTGTGGGTAATAAGGAGTATATCAGTATCCTGCTGATTTAACCCTGTGTACACTGTGTGTAATAAGGAGTCTATCAGTACCCTGCTGCTTTAACCCTGTGTACACTGTGTGTAATAAGGAATCTAGCAGTATCCTGCTGCTTTGACCCTGTGTACACGGTGGGTTATAAGGAGTCTATCAGTATCCTGCTGCTTTAACCCTGTGTACACTGTGTGTAATAAGGAGTCTCAGTATCCTGCTGCTTTAACCCTGTGCACACTGTGTGTAATAAGGAGTCTAGCAGTATCCTGCTGCTTTGACACTGTGTACACTGTGTGTAATAAGGAGTCTATCAGTATCCTGCTGCTTTAACCCTGTGTGCACTGTGGGTAATAAGGAGTCTCTCAGTATCCTGCTGCTTTAACCCTGTGTGCACTGTGGGTAATAAGGAGTCTATCACTATCCTGCTGCTTTAACCCTGTGCACACTGTGCGTAATAAGGAGTCTATCAGTATCCTGCTGGTTTAACCCTGTGGGTAATAAGGAGTCTCTCAGTATCCTGCTGCTTTAACCCTGTGTGCACTGTGCGTAATAAGGAGTCTAGCAGTATCCTGCTGCTTTAACCCTGTGCACACTGTGTGTAATAAGGAGTCTATCAGTATCCTGCTGATTTAACCCTGTGTACACTGTGTGTAATAAGGAGTCTATCAGTACCCTGCTGCTTTAACCCTGTGTACACTGTGTGTAATAAGGAGTCTATCAGTATCCTGCTGATTTAACCCTGTGTACACTGTGTGTAATAAGGAGTCTATCAGTATCCTGCTGCTTTGACCCTGTGTACACGGTGGGTTATAAGGAGTCTATCAGTATCCTGCTGCTTTAACCCTGTGCACACTGTGTGTAATAAGGAGTCTATCAGTATCCTGCTGCTTTGACCCTGTGTACACTGTGGGTAATAAGGAGTCTATCAGTATCCTGCTGCTTTAACCCTGTGTGCACTGTGTGTAATAAGGAGTCTATCACTATCCTGCTGCTTTAACCCTGTGTACACTGTGTGTAATAAGGAGTCTATCAGTATCCTGCTGCTTTGACCCTGTGTGCACTGTGTGTAATAAGGAGTCTAGCAGTATCCTGCTGCTTTAACCCTGTGGGTATATCAGTATCCTGCATTAACCCTGTGTACACTGTACACTGGGACCCCTTCTATTTAACATTTTTATAAATGATCTTGAAGACAGCATTGAAAGTCATGTTTCAGTGTTTGCAGATGACACAAAACTTTGTAAAATAATACAATGTGAGCAAGATATTACTTTGCTGCAGAAGGATTTAGATAGACTGGAGGACTGGGCACTCAAATGGCAGATGAAATTTAATGTTGAAAAATGCAAAGTTATGCACTTCGGCGTAAAGAATACACAAGCAACGTATACCCTTAATGGAAGTGAATTAGGGATAACAACACACGAAAAGGACTTGGGAATTGTTATAGACAACAAACTATGCAACAATGTGCAATGTCAATCAGCAGTGGCCAAGGCCAGTAAGGTATTGTCATGCATGAAAAAGGGCATTCATTCTCGGGACGAGAATATCATTTTGCCTCTCTATAAATCACTGGTAAGACCACATATTGAATATGCTGTGCAATTTTGGGCACCTGTTCTAAAGAAGGATATCATGGCACTAGAAAAAGTGCAGAGGCGGGCTACAAAATTAATAAAAGGAATGGAACATATCAGCTATGAAGAAAGGTTAACAAATGTAAACCTATTTAGTTTAGAAAAACGTCGCCTGAGAGGGGATATGATAACATTATACAAATATATTCGGGGCCAATACAAACCATTGTGTGGAAATCTATTCACAAACCGGACTTTACATAGGACACAAGGCCATGCGTTTAGACTGGAAGAAAGAAGATTTCGTCTAAGGCAAAGGAAAGGTTTTTTTTACTGTAAGAACAATCAGGATGTGGAATTCTCTGCCTGAAGAAGTGGTTTTATCAGAGTCCATACAGATGTTCAAACAGCTACTAGATGCATACTTGCAAAGACAGAATATTCAAGGATATAATCTTTCAATGTAGGGTAATAACTGCTTGATCCAAGGATAAATCTGACTGCCATTCTGGGGTCAAGAAGGAATTTTTTGTCCTAGCTTGTTGCAAAATTGTGCTTCAAACTGAGTTTTTTTTTTTTTTTTTTTGCCTTTTGGATCAACAGCAAAAAACAGGTGTGAGGAAGGCTGAACTTGATGGATGCAAGTCTCTTTTCAGCTATCTAACTATGTAACTATGTAACTGTGTGTAATAAGGAGTCTATCAGTATCCTGCTGGTTTAACCCTGTGGGCAATAAGGAGTCTATCAGTATCCTGCATTAACCCTGTGCACACTGTGTGTAACAATTTAAATGACTACAATACAAATAAAATTTAAATGGCTTTTAGTCAAAAGACTATGACTAAAACTGAATTGAAATTTGATGCAAAAATGAACACTGGAGGTGAGACATATGTGGGAGGGAGTTGTAGAATTGAGACACTGGGGACTGGGAATTGAGACACATGGGAGGCTGGGGGATTGAGACACATGGGTGTCTGGGAGACAAAGACACATGGGGGGCCTGGGAGAGTGAGACACATGAGGGGGCTAGGAGAATGAGACACATGGGGGGCTGGGAGACAGAGACACATGGGGGCTGGGAGAATGAGACACATGGGGGGGCTGGGAGAATGAGACACATGGGGGGCTGGGAGACAGAGACACAAGGGGGTCTGGGAGAATGAGACACAAGGGGGTCTGGGAGAATGAGACACATGGGGGGCTGGGAGACAGAGACACATGGTTGGCTGGGAGAATGAAAACACATGGGGGGCTGGGAGACAGATACACATGGGGTGCTGGGAGAATGAGACACATGAGGGGCTGGGAGAATGAAACATGTGAAGGGGCTGGGGGAGTAGTTGAGACACATGGGTGGCTGGGGGTATAAGACATATCATTTATTTATTTATTTATTTATTTATAAAATATTTTACCAGGAAAGATATGGGGAGATGAGATGAGATGCATGAAGGTACTCTGAGTACACAAAGTGACATAGAGGGGCTGGCAGAGAAAGATACAAGGTACTGAGGGGAAGATATCCACACATGGGGCTATGGGGAAAAAGAGACACACAGAGGGGCTGGGAGGAGGGCTAAAGAGCCACAGAGGGGCTGGGAAAGGGGCTAAATAGACAGACAGGGGCTTGGGCGGGATACACCCAGAGTGTCTTTGGGGACACAGAGGGTCTGGGGGGCTTTAACTAAACCCATTAGATTTTCTCCAATGCCGACTGAAATCTACTGGAGATTAAGTCGACTCAAAACAAGACTAAAAAGAATTCAATTCAGATTGCTAAAATAGAACTAAAACTAAATTGAAATTAGCCTTGTATAGCTGTTCCCCCCACACATGAGCCAAGGCTTGTTAATATACGTGTTAACAAAAGCTCAGCTTTCTGCAGTATTACGTAAAAGACATGTGGCAGCCCACAATCCAAGAATATCAACTTTTGTTGTTGACCCTGGAGAGTATGAAATGGAATTTACCAGCAGTCTCAGTTTGATCGTATGGATGAAGGTTATTGGTGGGAAGCAGCGTGGTGAGATGATGAGGTGTTTTCACAGAGTGGGGTGATGGAGGTTTGAGGTAGGCTATCACCCCATGCCGCACGTTTTGCACCTTCCATAACCGAGAATTCAGCTTACTGGACACCAAACAACAGAGCCAGCTCCTTGGAGTCTTTTCATCATTATTATTGCAGTTTCCATAACACCGCAAACAAATTCACATAGGAGAAAACGATAAGGATGAAATCTATGTGTGAACATTTAGCGAATGTGTTGATTCCATTAATAATGAGAAGTGTGTGACTGCATGCTGCCTTATCTCCTGGATGTCCATGGTAATAAACAATGAACTATCCATCCCAGATCCTCATATCAGTGAAAGTTAGAATGGCTACTGTATTATATTGTGTGGCTAACTGATGTGGCCCCCCTCCTAATGGGATTCTTTGGAGATCTCCCTCATAGACCGTGGATGGAACTCCAATAAAAGTATAGTTAGCGCATTATGGGACATGCTACCAGAGCGCATAAAGAGAATATCGAACTGCAGCAGGCCTTATCCATAGGTTATATGCTTCTGGGATTCTGTTCCAAAGACATGTCCTATTTTTGCTTACCCAGCAGTATTATCCTTCCCTCCGACACTTTCTGGAATTAACCTCCTGCTTTGAGGTTGGTCCACCACATCAGCATATCTGCATTTTCAAGGTCAGAAACTCATCTGCTACTCTCTTCTCGCTGCTACTCGAACTGCACATAAGCATCCCCACTGCAAGATCTCCTAGCACTTGTCCTTATTGTGGGACACTTGGTTTAACTTATTTGTGAACAATAACATGTTATTCACACAGCCTTTCAAATCCCCCATTCACACCGCCTTGAAATAATCCTGACGTTTGACATACACTCTTTGTGCTGGTCATTCAGTTAACTGCAAGCCAGTTTGAATTTTGGTTTGGTTTGGGGGGGTTTTTGG
Source organism: Pelobates fuscus (assembly GCF_036172605.1). Lineage (NCBI taxonomy): Eukaryota > Metazoa > Chordata > Amphibia > Anura > Pelobatidae > Pelobates > Pelobates fuscus. The sequence goes on along the minus strand of NC_086319.1, from coordinate 2,234,852 downwards.
CAAATTTAGTTTTTCTATTTAGGTGTGTGTGATTGCATGTATATGTATGTATGTGCATTTTTATGTTAAAGGGTATATCTTCTGCTTCCTTCAGCTGCCCAGTATCATGTATTGTGCATTTTCAGGTCATGTTCAAGATGCATTTGATAGGACTCACTTATTAAAAATGAGTTTGGACCACCCGTACCTCCACCAATCAAGCTTCCTAGTGCTCACTGAGTACCGTAAGCACCGCACCAGACACCATAACCACTGTAGCCACCTTAGCCACTGCAGCTTGGCTGGGGTCTCGCCGTCCCTTGCCACCCTGGACCAAACACCTGGATACAGCTCCCAGTGGATACAGCTCCTCTCTTTCCTCCAAGAGAGTATTGCTGTATAGCCAGTAAAAGAGAAAGTGATATAGCATTATAGCTGTCCCCCCCCCCCCCCCCCCCACACACACACATGAGCCAAGGCTTAATGCTGGGAGTCATCTCTGTATTAAAGGCCACACAGCCTTTTATGCAAACCCCATGCAAGAGGTTTCCTATACAAAACAACAGGGTAATTCCTCCTCTGTGCCTGAGAGATAAATGAGTCAGGAACTGTACAATCTCAATTATCTCCAGGCACAGAAAACACACATTTTACAGACTCCCCAAAAGTACCCACAAAACACATGAAAACCCCACAAAAGTTTCATCCCCTGATAGCCCCCATCTAGGTACCAACATATCTAAATATTACCCAGATCGGTTCAGGGATTCGGGTTTTCCATGGAAGTCATATTTTGACTGTCCGCACACATGGTCCTATGCCCAAAACAGTTCCAGGGAAAAAGTGGTAGCGGTCGGTCAAGTTCGGTAGTTTAAAACCAGGAGAGGCATGTGCTGCTCATTGACCCTTTTCACCTTTGTTCACACCTCAGTAAGCGCAATTATCTCAGCATTCTGAGCAGTGGGCTGGGTGGCCACCGTTCGTATGTCCGAAGACGTGGTGGTGGCCATCTTTAGCTGCAAACGCATACAGAGGTGTTGGGTCGTCAAGTGCATGGAACTCAAATCGGGCACTTGAAGGCGCGAACACCGCTAGAACTTCAACTTCCATCGAAGTTCGGTAAAACATATGAGAATGAAATGGCGTTTGAAGGGAACAAGCTCCCGAACAAGGAATAAAGACTGAGCTTACTCACAAACCTTTACGTTCTGTACTTTTTATTGTATTTGACATTCCCGAAAGAGACCGACCGCACAGCCTGATTTCATGGAACTCTTTTAGGCAGGAAACTCGTGTTTGGTCGGTCAAACTGAGACTTCCATGGAAGTCCTGAACCCCTGAACCGATCTGGGTGTTTTTTGCATATGTTGGTCCTCCAGATCAGGGCTATCAGGGGATAGGACTATATTGCGGTTCCATGTGTTTTGGGGTACTTTTAATATATTGTAAAATTTATGTTTTCTGTGCCTGGAGATAATTAAGTTTAGTATAGCTCCTGACTCAATTATCTCTCAGGCACAGAGGAGGTATTAACCAGTGGCGTCTCTAGGATTCATTTTTAGGGGGGGCACATGGTGGGCCAGGGACAAAAGTAGGGGGGCACATTTAACCCCGCCCTCACCGCACTTTGACCCCGCCCCTGCTGCATGTTAAGCCCCGCCCCCGACACAATGTGTTGTTTTTTTATAATCCCTGGTGGAGAATTCATTATTTTCCACCAAGGATTATTAAAAAACAAACATTTCCCTTGATACAGTCCATACACATACACACAGACTGCTGAGTCTGTACACACACAGAGAGACAGACTGCTGACCACACACACACAGACTGCTGAGTCCACACACACACACAGACTGCCGAGTCCATACACACACAGAGACTGCTGAGTCCATACACACACAGAGACTGCTGAGTCCATACACACACAGAGACTGCTGAGTCCATACACACACAGAGACTGCTGAGTCCATACACACACAGAGACTGCTGAGTCCATACACACACAGAGACTGCTGAGTCCATACACACACAGACTGCTGAGTCCATACACACACACACACAGACTGCTGAGTCCATACACACTGCTGAGTCCACACACACACATACTGCTGAGTCCATACACACACACACACACACTGCTGAGTACACACACACACACACACACACACACACACACACACACACACACAGAGACTGCTGAGTCCATACACACATACAGACTGCTGAGTCCATACATACACACACACACACTGCTGAGTCCACACACACACACACACACACACAGACAGACTGCTGAGTCCATACACACACACACACAGACTGCTGAGTCCATACACACACACACACAGACTGCTGAGTCCATACACACACACACACACACACACACACAGACTGCTGAGTCCATACACACACACACAGACTGCTGAGTCCATACACACACACACACACACACACACACACACACAGACACAGACTGCTGAGTCCATACACACACACACAGACTGCTGAGTCCATACACACACACAGACTGCGGAGTCCATGCACACACACACACACACACACATTGCTGAGTCCACACACACACACACACACACACACACGCAGACTGCTGAGTCCATACACACTGCTGAGTCCACACACACACACAGACTGCTGAGTCCATACACACACACAGACTGCTGAGTCCATACACACACACACATACACAGACTGCTGAGTCCATACACACACCCAGACTGCTGAGTCCATACACACACCCAGACTGCTGAGTCCATACACACACACAGACTGCTGAGTCCACACACACACACACAGACTGCTGAGTCCATACACACACACACACACACACACACAGACTGCTGAGTCCATACACACACACACACACACACACAGACTGCTGAGTCCATACACACACACACACACACACACACAGACTGCTGAGTCCATACACACACACACACACACACACACACACACACTGCTGAGTACACACACACACACACACACACACACAGAGACTGCTGAGTCCATACACACATACAGACTGCTGAGTCCATACATACACACACACACACACACTGCTGAGTCCACACACACACACACACACACACACTGCTGAGTCCACACACACACACACACACACACAGACTGCTGAGTCCATACACACACACAGACTGCTGAGTCCATACACACACACACACACACACACAGACTGCTGAGTCCATACACACACACACAGACTGCTGAGTCCATACACACACACACACACACAGACTGCTGAGTCCATACACACACACACAGACTGCGGAGTCCATGCACACACACACACACACACATTGCTGAGTCCATACACACACACACACACACACACAGACTGCTGAGTCCACACACACACACACACACACACACACACACACACACGCAGACTGCTGAGTCCATACACACTGCTGAGTCCACACACACACAGACTGCTGAGTCCATACACACACACAGACTGCTGAGTCCATACACACACACACACACACACACAGACTGCTGAGTCCATACACACACACACACACACACAGACTGCTGAGTCCATACACACACACACACACACACAGACTGCTGAGTCCATACACACACACACACACACACACAGACTGCTGAGTCCATACACACACACACACACACACACACACTGCTGAGTACACACACACACACACACACACACAGAGACTGCTGAGTCCATACACACATACAGACTGCTGAGTCCATACATACACACACACACACACACTGCTGAGTCCACACACACACACACACACACACACACACTGCTGAGTCCACACACACACACACACACACACACACAGACTGCTGAGTCCATACACACACACAGACTGCTGAGTCCATACACACACACACACACACAGACTGCTGAGTCCATACACACACACACAGACTGCTGAGTCCATACACACACACACACACACACACAGACTGCTGAGTCCATACACACACACACAGACTGCTGAGTCCATACACACACACAGACTGCGGAGTCCATGCACACACACACACACACACACATTGCTGAGTCCATACACACACACACACAGACTGCTGAGTCCACACACACACACACACACACACACGCAGACTGCTGAGTCCATACACACTGCTGAGTCCACACACACACAGACTGCTGAGTCCATACACACACACAGACTGCTGAGTCCATACACACACACAGACTGCTGAGTCCATACACACACACAGACTGCTGAGTCCATACACACACACACACACACAGACTGCTGAGTCCATACACACACACAGACTGCTGAGTCCATACACACACCCAGACTGCTGAGTCCATACACACACACAGACTGCTGAGTCCACACACACACACACACAGACTGCTGAGTCCATACACACACACACACACACACACAGACTGCTGAGTCCATACACACACACACACACACAGACTGCTGAGTCCATACACACACACACACACACACACACACAGACTGCTGAGTCCATACACACACACACACACACACACACACACTGCTGAGTCCACACACACACACACACACACACACAGACTGCTGAGTCCATACACACACACAGACTGCTGAGTCCATACACACACACACACACACAGACTGCTGAGTCCATACACACACACACAGACTGCTGAGTCCATACACACACACACACACACACACACACAGACTGCTGAGTCCATACACACACACACAGACTGCTGAGTCCATACACACACACAGACTGCGGAGTCCATGCACACACACACACACACACACATTGCTGAGTCCATACACACACACACACACACAGACTGCTGAGTCCACACACACACACACACACACACACGCAGACTGCTGAGTCCATACACACTGCTGAGTCCACACACACACAGACTGCTGAGTCCATACACACACACAGACTGCTGAGTCCATACACACACACAGACTGCTGAGTCCATACACACACACAGACTGCTGAGTCCATACACACACACACACACACAGACTGCTGAGTCCATACACACACACAGACTGCTGAGTCCATACACACACCCAGACTGCTGAGTCCATACACACACACAGACTGCTGAGTCCACACACACACACACACAGACTGCTGAGTCCATACACACACACACACACACACACAGACTGCTGAGTCCATACACACACACACACACACACAGACTGCTGAGTCCATACACACACACACACACACACACACACAGACTGCTGAGTCCATACACACACACACACACACACAGACTGCTGAGTCCATACACACACATACAGACTGCTGAGTCCACACACACACACACACACTGCTGAGTCCATACACACACATACAGACTGCTGAGTCCACACACACACACTGCTGAGTCCATACACACACACACACACACACACTGCTGAGTCCATACACACACACACACACACACACACAGACTGCTGAGTCCACACACACAGATTGCTGAGTCCATACACACACACACACACACACACACACAGACTGCTGAGTCCATACACACACACACACACACACACAGACTGCTGAGTCCATACACACTGCTGAGTCCACACACACACAGACTGCTGAGTCCATACACACACACACACACTGCTGAGTCCACACACACACACACACACACACACATACAGACTGCTGAGTCCATGCACACACAGACTGCTGAGTCCATACACACACATTGCTGAGTCCATACACACACACACACACAGACTGCCGAGTCCACACACACACACACACACAGACTGCCGAGTCCACAGACACACACACACACACACACACACTGACTGCGGAGTCCATGCACACACACACACACACATTGCTGAGTCCATACACACACACACAGACTGCCGAGTCCATACACACACACACACACACACTGACTGCGGAGTCCATGCACACACACACACACACATTGCTGAGTCCATACACACACACACACACACACAGACTGCCGAGTCCATACACACACACACACACACACACTGACTGCGGAGTCCATACACACACACACACACAGCTGAGTCCATACACACACACACACACACACACACAGCTGAGTCCATATACACACACACACACACACACAGACTGCTGAGTCCACACACACACACACACACACAGACTTCCGAGCAGTGGCGGATGCAGAACCAAATCTCAGGAGGGGCACTGGTGAAAAGGGCTGCAGCGGAGGAATAAGGGACTCTTGTTTAGGGGATAGGAGGCTGTACACATATGCGGCCACAAACAGTGATATGAAAACCCAATAACACACTGGCACATACACACAGAGAAAAACATATACCTTCACACACATACACTGGCACACCCACAGATACAAACCTATACCTACACATTCACACACAGATACCTACATACACAGATACACATACCTACACATACACACACACACACATCCCGAAATATACACAAAATGACACACAAACCTTCACATACACACACAGAGATACAAGGCAATAGAATATACAGACAAAACTCCATGTACTGAAGATATATTTATTGGAGTATAGAACACCTTAAAAGTGCAAACGTGCAACGTTTCGGCCCTAGAGGGCCTTAATCATGTTTAAGTCCGTCTAGGGCTGAAAAGTTGCACTTTTATGTGGTGTTCTACCCTTCAATAAATACCCCTTCAGTACCCGGAGTGTTGCCTGTATATTCTATTACCTTGTATTGTTGGACGGACTAGCAGTGTCTTTCTAATGCAGAACCTCTGAGGCTGTGGGCCGGAGTGAAAAGCGGAACCTGAGTGCAGTGGTACACACTAACACACAAACATACTCACAGATACACACTGACTCTCACAGATACACACTGACACTCACAGATACACACTGACACACACACATACACTGACACTCACAGATACACACTGACACTCACACACACACTGACACTCACACACACACTGACACTCACAGATACACACTGACACTCACAGATACACACTGACACACACACATACACTGACACTCACAGATACACACTGACACACACACATACACTGACACTCACAGATACACACTGACACACACACATACACTGACACTCACAGATACACACTAACACACAGACATACTCACAGATACACACAGACATACTCACAGATACACACTGACACACACACATACACTGACACTCACAGATACACACTAACACACAGACATACTCACAGATACACACAGACATACTCACAGATACACACTGACACACACACATACACTGACACTCACAGATACACACTAACACACAGACATACTCACAGATACACACTGACACTCACAGATACACACTGACACTCACAGATACACACTGAAACTCACAGTTACACACTGACACACCCAGATGCACACATGCTCACAGATACACACCGACACTCACAGATGCACACTGACACTCACAGATGCACACTGACACTCACAGATACACACTGACACTCACAGATCACACACATACACACTGACACTCAAAGATACACACACATACACACATACACACTGACACTCGCAGATACAGATACACACTGACACTCACAGCTACACATACATACACACTCACACATACACACTGACACTCACAGATACACACTGACACTCACAGATACAGATACACACATACACACTGACACTCACAGATACAGATACACACATACACACTGACACTCACTGATACAGATACACACTGACACTCACAGATACACCCATACACACTGACACTCATAGATACAGATACACACATACACACTGACACTCACTAATACAGATACACACTGACACTCACAGATACACACACATACACACTGACACTCGCAGATACAGATACACACTGAAACTCACAGATACACACTCACACATCCACACTGACACTCACAGATACAGATACTCACTGACACACACATACACACTGACACTCACAGATACAGATACACACTGACACACACATACACACTGACACACTGACACTCACAGATGCACACACATACACTGACACTCACAGATAAACACACATACACACTGACACTGACACTCACAGATACACACTGACACTCACAGATACAGATACACACTGACACACACATACATTCACATACACACTGACACTCACAGATACAGATACACACTGACACTCACAGATACACACACATACACACTGATACACTGACACTCACAGATACACACTGTGGCGAAACCAACCTCGCCACTGGGCATTGGAGAAGCCTGTTTGCCTGCCTCCTACCTGCTGACTATGGCCCCTGGGTGTGGCCTGTATGTGTGAGTTGGAAATAAAAGCCAGGCTGGATGAGCCAGTCCTCAGTTCCTGTTTAACCCTCAAAGTGAAGTGTCGTCTCATTATTGGGGGAGGATTTATTGTATGCTGTTCCAGTTTGACTGCTAGGAGTGTAAACCTATTCGTATGGTTTTTCCTATTCGGCTGTATACAGCATTTATATGCTAGTATATAAATGCTTCTCAATGCAGTGGTTTGGTGTCAGGCAGAGTGCTTGGAGACCTCAGAAAGCACTAGGAGCATTCGTCAGCGGAGGGTACCCGGTCGGGGTGCCAGCGGTTCCGTTACATTGGTGGCAAGCGGTGGGATGGCGTCCTAGTGCGAGGAGAAGCAGCTCGGAGACACTGGTAACGTTTGGAATTACAAATTGAGGGCAACGCTAGTATCCGTACAGCGCCCCTGGTTACAGCAGGATGGAATCAGCTAGTTTTCGGACAGCGTTCCATGATGAGGAGGAGGAGGCGGCCGCGGACTACAGGGATGCAGACAGAAAGGAACTCTGGTATGATGCCCTGGAAGACGCCCAGTGGCGGCGAGGTGAGAGTCTCCCCAGTGATGAGCAGCGGCTACAGAAGCGTGTGGCGATGCGGATGTATCTATTGGGAGAGCAGCCCCTGGATGAGTGGGTGACAAGACTAGAGACCCTGGTATGGCGAGAGATCTGGCTAGACAACGCATACCAGGCCCTCTGGTGGCATACCATTCGACTTACCCCCTGGACGGCCGAGCACGACTTACCGGAGGGGGATGATTATGATGGCCCGGGTTTATTATGGGATGCCTTGGAGGACGACATTGATCTTGGCAGCACGGAGGGGTCTAGGTTTTGGGACATCTACGACTACCGGATGGGCATGTATGTCTGGGCTGACGAACGCGAAGTGAGCAAAGACATGACCCACCTGGTAACAAGGGAGTGGGAGCTGGAGCAGGACTACCAACACCTGCTCAGCTTCGTGCAGCCCCAACCTACCCGACAAGCAGTACCAGACCTCACTGACTGGTCCTGCGATGACCTCCAGATGGCAGGTAGAGATGGGACCGAGGTCTCTCTACCGGCCCTACAGGGATGCTGGGCAACCAACCCAGATCTCCAGCGACAGTGTGAGTCCCAGGGAGCCGAAGGTGTCATCCTTCCTCCCCAGCGGCAGCGTGAGTTCCAGGGAGCGGAAGGTACTGTCCTTCCTCCCCAGCAGCAGTGTGAGTTCCAGGGAGCCGAAGGTGTCGTCCTTCCTCCCCAGCGGCAGGCTGAGTTACAGGGGGCAGAGGTAGTTGTTCCTGCCCTCCAGCAGCAGAGTGGTATGCCGGGAAGGCAGTGTGAAGTATGTATGGGAGAGGAGCTTGCTACCCCCTCTCCCCAGCGGCAGATTATTAATGTGCAGGGAATTGGGAGCCCAGTCTCCATTCCCCAGCGGCAGATACAGCAGGGAATTGGGAGCTCAGTCTCCATTCCCCAGCGGCAGAGTGCTCTATCGGGAGAGGAGCCTGTTACCCCCTCTCCCCAGCGACAGCTTAGTGTACCAGGGGGAGACTGTAAGCCCCACAATTGTGCAGATGGGACCGTGGTCTCTGCACCTACAGCACAGGGTTTAAGGACAGTCAGTCCTGTCCCCCAGCAACAAGGCTGCTTAGCCAAAGGGGAGACAGTCGGTCTCCCCCTCCAACAGCGGAGCTATGTATCCAAAGGGGAGACAGTCGGTCTCCCCCTCCGGCAGCAGAGCTGTGCATCTAAAGGGGGGACAGTCGGTCTCCAGCAGCAGAGCTGTGCATCTAAAGAGGAGACAGCCGGTCTCCAGCAACCAGGCTCCAACCAGACTACTCTCGTGGTAGTGCTGGCACCAGGGCAGAGTACCGCTGATCTCTGCCCACTCAGCAACCCACCAAAACAGCCTACCAGTCCCCCACACAGCCGTGGTGAGGCACCTGGACCTGGACAAGTTTTTCCCTTACTCAGGTGTAGTAACCATTTATTGTGGGTGGGCTGTACTGCTGTTTCTGTTTTGTGGGTGGGCTGCTGGACTAACAAGGGCACTGACCGGCAGGAGGTCAGATACCCTTTTAGTCTGTTTGGAAAAGGGGAGAAATGTGGCGAAACCAACCTCGCCACTGGGCATTGGAGAAGCCGGTTTGCCTGCCTCCTACCTGCTGACTATGGCCCCTGGGTGTGGCCTGTATGTGTGAGTTGGAAATAAAAGCCAGGCTGGATGAGCCAGTCCTCAGTTCCTGTTTAACCCTCAAAGTGAAGTGTCGTCTCATTATTGGGGGAGGATTTATTGTATGCTGTTCCAGATTGACTGCTAGGAGTGTAAACCTATTCGTATGGTTTTTCCTATTCGGCTGTATACAGCATTTATATGCTAGAGAGGATTCCTATGCTTCTCAAATGCAGTGGTTATGGTGTCAGGCAGAGTGCTTGGAGACCTCGGAAAGCACTAGGAGCATTCGTCAGCGGAGGGTACCCGGTCGGGGTGCCAGCGGTTCCGTTACACACACACATACACACTGACACTGACACTCACAGATACACACTGACACTCAGATACAGATACACACATACACACTGACACTCACAGATACACTGGCACACACACAATTTGCAGCTTCCATAATGTTAACCACCCACCCTGCCCCTTCCATACCTTTTGGTTGCAGGGAGGTGACTTTCTGGGGCTGGCTGATCCTGGTGGGAGTCTGAAGCTGCAGAGCTCTCTCTCCTCCCTCCTCCTTCTCTCCCAGCTGCCTGCAGCCTGTGTCTTCTCAGCCCGTGCGGTCTGTAAGCTGAGAGGAAGTAACAGTCACTTCCTCCCAGCAGTCCGTGCAACTTTAAAGGGGCCCGGTCTGCCAACCTATTTTGTATAGCAGTGTCCTGGACCTGAGAGCCAATGTAATTGTATGTATATTTTTACTGTAGTCTACTCTCAGGTCCAGGGGGGAGTGCCCCTTGCATGGGGACCTGCATATAAGGCCAGTTCTGGCTGCCAATAAAGGAGTTCCTGCTTACCCTCAACATAGAGTCTCATCTCATGTTTGTAGGGAAACGCTATGCCAGCTATAATCACCAGCTCTTGTAAGAGCTATACAGCTATACCATGCTTGGATGATCATGCTGGGGATTAAGACAGCATCATTCTGAATAGGGGAAAATAACGTCTCTGGCGGCGAAACCCCTCTGCCTCTCAGGGTGGCCGCCATACCCTCATCCCGATGAACAATGCCACCAAACAGGGCACTTCCAGGTGGTGTAGAAACAAACGCAGGCAATGATGGAAGTTCAGCGGTGTTTGGGAGTTTCAGTGTCTAATTTCAGTTCCTTGAACTCGATGACCAAACACAGCTGCCTACGTTCGCGGGAACAAGATGGCCGCCGCCTTGTGGTCATTCATACGAACTGCGGCCACTCAGTCGAACAATTAGTATACTGCGGTTAGAATCGTTAAGAGGTGATGATAGGGCTTAACAAGCTCTCGGGTGGTCAATAGTTTGTGCGTTTTTTCGGTTCCCGAACAGCATGGAGAAATGTTACAAACCAAGTCTTTTCACATGGCTTTTACAGGGCCCATAGTCCTGGGGCAAGAGGCTGTCAATAAGCCCCCTCCAGAAGCCCGTGGCGCGGTTACCTTCGCCACAATGAGTTCTGAGGTTATGTTTTTTAATAGCTGCCCATTCATTTGTGTAATTCTCTCAGCAAATGATCAACTGGATCATCAAAGGATGCACAACTTTACCAGTTAGTAATGATCCCACTGATAGAAGAATGAAAAATATTCTACTCAAAGTATACCTAGAAAATGGATCACTATCTCAGCCTTCAGTCACCATGTTAAAAATAGCAACAGCTGTAAATGTTTGAAAGACTAAAAGCTGAGGGGGTATTGAATACAGGACTCCATAAACCAAGGATACTTAATTCCTTGTCTGTGATTATACTGAAGTCTAATGAAAAATATGTGGCCACAGATAGTAATAGAGCATTGTCATCAGCAACGATATTCATTTTATGAATTTGGTAATTCCATCTAAATTTTCCATGTGTAATCTTCCCTTGCAATTTCATATTATGTTTTGGATGTCTATGAACATGGAATGTGCATGGAACGAGCAGTTACTCACCTCTCAAACAGATTAGAGGAACATCTGACAACAGCCCTTTCTGCAATTCACAATATTTTAGAGACCTCTCTGAATTCTGTCATGAGGATGGGGGCTATTTCATGAGCTAGAAGGTTGAATTCTAAAGATAATATTTTTTCTTGACGTTTTAAAGATTGTCCAGCTCTTGGCCAATGCATGGAAAGGACTCTTCCACTTCCAAAAACTTTACTGCATTGCGCCTCAAACTCTTGGTCTTTTATGGCCTCTACTCAACACGCAAGAAGGTCAACATTTATCTTTTTAGACAGTCAGCTAAGTGTAATGGACGGTCATCTGGCCTTCGCCGGTAGGCATTTTACGATCTGGTATTCTTAATGACTGAGTTGGGGTGCCCACTTGTGGGTTTGCACTTCATGCTTTTTGTCATTTTTAAGTTTAATTGGTTTAATCATTTCAATTAGACAAGAATGTATTATATCTGCATTTACACAAATAAGACTCAACCACTGAGCGTAGTCCAGGGTTGAAGACATGCTTGGAGCGGTGTCCTAAGCATCATGTATACAAAGTAAGAAAGGATGCCGCTTCACAGAATATTTTTATCCACAAAAACATAATCTATACAAATATCATATATACAAAAATATCATCTATACAAATATATACACAAAAACAACATTTATACAACAGAAATACAATATACATCCAAAGGTTTCTTGTATCTAAAAATAATTGTAACAAAAGTCTTAAAGTAGTACAAATAGATACAAACACATCAGGTGGGTTCATGGGCATTCCAAATCTTTGATTTGTTCTCCAATTTTCTGGAATTTATGATAGTCCTACAGTTGCTTCTTCCTTATCAGCCTTTTACTATTAACGTGTGGATAGTAAGGAGAACAGTGAAGGTGCACACACGGTCAACTTGCATTAGCCAAGATTAATCCTGCTAAATTGAATCTGCATCTGCTCATGGTCAAGGACGGAGAACACTCTAGAGTCTAGTGTGAGTTTAGATCATGACCTTAGCAGGATTCAGCTGACCTGATTGCTTACTTGAAAAACTATTGTATTCCCCTCTTCCTGTCTGAGCGTTGACCATCATTCCCATCATTCAATGTCAGTTCTAGACAAGCTATGTATACTGTCCAGTTCCTCTGACAAGTCTGAAGGAAAAGGCCATTGTCATTGCAACATAACCTTTCTGTCTCAGCTGTCCGTGGTGACCTCTCTTCCTAATAACGAATCTCTCTCTGAAGCCAACATGGCAACTACTGATCCAATTGTACCTACTATACCAGGTGCAAGACATTCATTTGTGTTCAGTCTCTCAGACGGATGGCTTACAAGTTAAGTAACAATAAAAGGTTTATTGTTGGCTGTTATCAATACAATCTTTTCAAGCCAAGCTCTACCTGTGCATTCTAGACCCTGGTGTGGTCAGTTTTTGCTGAATGGCTTCACAATACTGTCTTCTGTTATCTAACCTTCACTCAAGTTCCTTCTAAAATTGTTTGGTCCAAATGACCCCGATACAGGGCAGCCACCAATCATAATGTGGCAAGATATTATATGGCTCTTGTGAAGATCAGGACATGTGTCTGGTATTTTTCTTACTGCTTGTGTTAGTTTATATCTATGATGTCTATACATGCATATATTTCTTCTGGGAAGAGTGATATACACTTAACCTCCACATCTGAGGGTATAGATCAAACATAAGAGTGACTTTCAGTGACGGCTCAGATTAAATGATAGGTTGTATTTTTTATTTCATTTGTAATATGTATTATTTAATGCTTTGAGTATATCAGTTTATTAGTCTCTCGGAGCTAGGTGAACTCACATACATGTCCTAATCTGCCTGCGATTAAACTCCTGAAATAGCAGCCAACCAGGACTTTAACTCGCACTAATCTCAGACAGCACTGGTACATGCATATCCTGGAGCTACCCTTAAGCTACCCTTAAAGCACAGTGCACTTTCTCACACATACACTTTCTCATGCACAAATGCACTTTCACGCACACTCACACACTTTCTTAAACACATTCTTTCTCACGCACACACACATTTTCTCACACACACACACACACACACTTTCTCACATGCAAACACACACTTTCTCATGCTCAAGCACACACTTTCTCACGCACGCACACACATTCTAACTACACTATCACTAAACATTAACACTACACTATCACTAAACATTAACTCATACACTATACTATCACTAAATATTAACGCCTACACTACACTATCACTAAACATTAACTCCTACACTACACTATCACTAAAAATTAACTCCTACACTATACTATCACTAAATATTAACCCTTACACTAAACTATCACTAAACATTTACACCTACACTATACTATCACTAAACATTCACTCCTACACTAAACTATCACTAAACATTTACACCTACACTATACTATCACTAAACATTCACTCCTACACTACACTATCACTAAATATTAACTCATACACTATACTATCATTAAATATTAATGCCTACGCTACACTATCACTAAACATTAACTCCTACACTACACTATCACTAAAAATTAACTCCTACACTATACTATCACTAAATATTAACCCTTACACTAAACTATCACTAAACATTAACACCTACACTATACTATCACTAAACATTCACTCCTACACTACACTATCACTAAACATTCAATCTTACACTACACTATCACTAAACATTAACTCCTACACTACACTATCACTAAAAATTAACTCCTACACTATACTATCACTAAATATTAACCCTTACACTAAACTATCACTAAACATTCACTCCTACACTACACTATCACTAAACATTAACCCTTACACTACACTATCACTAATCATTAACTCCTACACTACACTATCACTAAATATTAACGCCTACACTACACTATCACTAAACATTAACCCTTACACTGCACTATCACTAAACATTAATTTATATACTTGAGATTGTGACCTTTTGAAGAGCAATTTGTTAACATGGAAGACAAAAAATGAGTTATTAAACAGGGCTAGTCCAATGCCCAATGTGTCACAAACCAGTGGCTGATGGACCTCTGTGTTCTTATGTGTACCTGGCTCCAGTCACAATGGATCTCCACTATCGGTTATTGTGGCACTCCATGGTGTCTCCACAGACCATAACCTGGACCAGCCTGGCTGCAGTGTTACTGAGAGGGTCTCACATTCAACCCTGGGGCAGTTTTTCCAACACGAAGGAGAGGGATGTATCTTAGCAGTTTAAGGTCTCCTCCAGTGAGGTTGGTCTATCTGTGTGTTACCCTAAATTTGGTGACAGCTAACAGAACGCCCACAAACCTGTTAACCCAGAAACATTAACTCCTACACTACACTATCACTAAATATTAACGCCTACACTATACTATCACTAAACATTAACCCTTACACTGCACTATCACTAAACATTAATTCCTACACTACACTATCACTAAATATTAACTCCTACACTATACTTGCACTAAATATTAACTCCAACAATACACCATCGCTAAACATTAATTCCTACACTACACTATAACTGAACATTAACCCCTACACTGTCACTAAAATTAATCCCTACATGGTCACTAAATATTAACCCTTACGATACACTATCACCACATTATCCTAACACTCACCCTAACCCTAACCACAACCTTCTGTCTTACGTTTTTATGATATTTCCTGATACCCTTCCTTTTCTGTATATTTATTGTGAACATATATTATATGTACATTTATATACTGTGTGAAATTTATATTTATATCACGGTGTGTGTATACATTATATGTAAATTTATATACTGTGTGTGATATATATTTATATTATAGTGTGTATACATTATATGTACATTTATATACTGTGTGATATTTATATTATAGTGTGTATACGTTATATGTACATTTATATACTGTGTGTGATATTTATATTATAGTGTGTATACTTATATGTACATTTATATACTGTGTGTAATATTGATATTATAGTGTGTATACGTTATATGTACATTTATATACTGTGTGTGATATTTATATTATAGTGTGTATACGTTATATGTACATTTATATACTGTGTGGTATTTATATTATAGTGTGTAAACATTATATGTACATTTATATACTGTGTGTGTGATATTTATATTATAGTGTGTATACATTATATGTACATTTATATACTGTGTGATATTTATATTATAGTGTGTAAACTTTAGATCTACATTTATATACTGTGTGTGATATTTATATTATAGTGTGTATATGTAGATTTATATACTGTGTGTGATATTTATATAATAGTGTGTATACTTATATGTACATTTATATACTGTGTGATATTTATATTATAGTGTGTATCCGTTATATGTACATTTATATACCGTGTGTTATATTTATATTATAGTGTGTATACTTATATGTACATTTATATACTGTGTGTGATATTTATATAAGTGTGTATACATTATATGTACATTTATATACTGTGTGTGATATTTATATTATAGTGTGTATACGTTATATGTACATTTATATACTGTGTGGTATTTATATTATAGTGTGTAAACATTATATGTACATTTATATACTGTGTGTGTGATATTTATATTATAGTGTGTATACATTATATGTACATTTATATACTGTGTGATATTTATATTATAGTGTGTAAACTTTAGATCTACATTTATATACTGTGTGTGATATTTATATTATAGTGTGTATATGTAGATTTATATACTGTGTGTGATATTTATATAATAGTGTGTATACTTATATGTACATTTATATACTGTGTGATATTTATATTATAGTGTGTATCCGTTATATGTACATTTATATACCGTGTGTTATATTTATATTATAGTGTGTATACTTATATGTACATTTATATACTGTGTGTGCTATTTATATTATAGTGTGTATACGTTATATGTACATTTATATACTGGGTGTGATATTTATATTATAGTGTGTGTATACGTTATATGTACATTTATATACTGTGTGTGATATTTATATTATAGTGTGTATACTTATATGTACATTTATATACTGTGTGTGATATTTATATAATAGTGTGTATACTTATATGTACATTTATATACTGGGTGTGATATTTATATAATAGTGTGTATACTTATATATATACATTTATATACTGTGTGTAATATTGATATTATAGTGTGTATACATTATATGTACATTTATATACTGTGTGTAATATTTATATAATAGTGTGTATACGTTATATGTACATTTATATACTGGGTGTGATATTTATATAATAGTGTGTATACTTATATGTACATTTATATACTGGGTGTGATATTTATATAATAGTGTGTATACGTTATATGTACATTTATATACTGTGTGTGATATTTATATTATAGTGTGTATACGTTATATGTACATTTATATACTGTGTGTGATATTTATATTATAGTGTGTATACTTATATGTACATTTATATACTGTGTGTGATATTTATATTCTAGTGTGTATACGTTATATGTACATTTATATACTGTGTGTGATATTTATATTATAGTGTGTATACGTTATATGTACATTTATATACTGTGTGTGTGATATTTATATTATAGTGTGTATACGTTATATGTACATTTATATACTGTGTGTGATATTTATATTATAGTGTGTATACGTTATATGTACATTTATATACTGGGTGTGATATTTATATAATAGTGTGTATACTTATATGTACATTTATATACTGTGTGTGATATTTATATTGTAACGGCTACCCAGATAGAGAGAGGGTTTCTGCCGTTGAAGACGTCCTTTTTCCCTGCAAGCTGCTGTGGAGAAGTAGGCTGATGTAATCCCATCCACGATATCCAGAGTGAGGAGCAGGTTCAGCTGTAAACAGGAGCAGAATAATATTCCCAAATAATCCCCTTCCAAGAACGAGACGAGGCTACGTTTTGAAGGGTCAAGATGAACTCAGGACTGGAACACCCAGCCTGCTTTTTATTAGAAATAGATACACACAGAACACTCCCAGGGGGAGGATGAAAACAACCAATAATACAGATGGTAACACCCCCACGTCTCCTCCCCTCAGATAACTACATAACCCAATTAAAATGTCCACATTTTTCCACCAGTTCTGGATGTACCCCAAAAACAGGGGGTACAGCTTTAAATCCGGTAGCGCTGGATAGCTCTCCTTCAGGGGGACAATATATCCAAAAATCACCCCATTCGGATGTACAGTTCGGGAGATACAACGTTCCAAAGTTTTGACCGACCGCACAGACCAACTAGCCGAAATTAGTTCCATGAGTTTTGGCCTTGCGGTCGGTCTCCGTTCGCACGGTAAAACGGTATGATACTCTGGCCATCCATGCGAATCGCGGGGTTCGCTGGAATCCCCATAGATGATTGCATATAACTACCGAACGAGGGGACGTTCGGTAGTTTCCGTACGAACTTATGGAGGTCTGGAGGATTCAGCGGTGTTCGCCTGTTTGCGTATCCGTTTTCAGTTCCATGCGGTTACAGGCAAACACCGCTGTTCGCACACAAGATGGCCGCGAACACGTGGAAAGTCCCGAAATGGCGGCCACCTCTGCATTACACGTGAAATTCGCACGGAACCAGACGAACAGAGGAATGGAGCGAATGGATGTATAAATTGTAATTCCCTGGTTTGTTTCACATCCACCAGAGGTTGTTAGGGATCTGTTACACTGCTCCCCTTTTGTGGAACACTCCGGCAGACCCGGATTGATCCTTTTCGGGTCAACTTGGGGCTGTCCGGTCCTTTGTTAGGGCAATAGTTCTGTTTGTCTGGACAGACCGTCCGCGTTCCCATTAAACTTGCCAGGGCGGTATTGGATGGAGAAATTGTATGGCTGTAGTGCGAGACTCCATCTTAGTAAGCGTCCATTATCTCCAGCTACTCTGTTCAGCCATACAAGGGGGTTATGATCAGTAATTAAGGTGAATTCTTGACCATACAGATATGGGGTTAATTTCTTTAGGGCCCAGACCAGGGCTAAGCACTCTTTTTCCACTGCCGCGTAACTCACTTCTCTAGGTAACAGTTTTCTGCTGAGATACGCGACAGGGTGTTCGCCCCCGTCTTCGCCGACCTGGCTTAGCACTGCCCCCAGTCCGTACATGGACGCATCTGTGTGGACGACAAATCTTTTGTTAGGGACGGGGGCAGATAAAACAGGTGCATTGATCAAGGCTTGTTTCAAGGTTTGGAAGGCTGTTTCACAGGCGGGAGACCACAGGACTACTCTAGGTAAATTCTTCTTTGTTAAATCTGTCAAGGGTTTGGCGATGGCGCTGTAGTCAGGGACAAATCTCCTGTAGTACCCTGCTGTCCCTAAAAAGGCTAACACTTGTGTCTTAGTGTGGGGTGTGGGCCAATTGGCTACGGCCTCTATTTTAGCGGGTTCTGGTCGCTGTTTCCCACAACCCACCCGGTGTCCCAAATACTGGACTTCAGCCATGCCAAAGTTACACTTCTCCGGCTTTAGAGTTAGGCCGGCGGCCCTAATCTGATCCAACACAGTCTCTATGTGTTGTAGGTGTTCCCCCCAAGTCTCGCTATAGATCGCAATGTCATCCAGGTATGCGCAAGCGAAGTCCTGGAAGCCATCAAGGAGGCGGTCCACTAAGCGCTGAAAAGTAGCTGGGGCGTTTTTCATCCCGAAAGGCATGACCTTAAACTGGTATAGGCCAAACGGGGTGACAAACGCCGACTTAGGGATAGCGTCCTTGGCCAGGGGAATCTGCCAGTACCCCTTGCACAAGTCAATGGTGGTCAGATAGCGTCCCCTGGCAATGCGATCCAATAGCTCGTCTACTCGGGGCATGGGGTATGCGTCTGTCACAGTTCGGTCGTTGAGGCGTCGGTAATCGACACAGAACCGGGTCGTCCCGTCCTTTTTGGGGACTAGGACGACGGGAGATGCCCAGGGACTGTCGGATGGCTCTATAACCCCTAGTTTTAACATTTCCTGAATCTCCTTCCTCATCTCTTCTTTTACAGCTTCGGGAATTCTATAGGGAGTTTGTCGGAGCGGGGCTTGTCCTGGGGTTTCTACGTAATGGGTCGCTACAGGTGTGTAACCTGGCTCCTGGGAAAAGGTTAATCTCTTTTCAACTAGTAGTTGCTGGAGTTGTTCTCGTTCTGTGGGAGTTAACCGCTCCCCTAGCTGTACTGTATTAAGCAGAGTTTTGGACTCGGGGTTGGCTAAGAGATCAGGGATGGGGAGACTGTCAGGGTCCTCAGTGGCGGGGATGCATATGGCGGCTATGTCTTCGGGCCGTTCTTGGTATTCCTTTAATAGGTTTATATGAAAGGACTTCTGTATCTTTTCGTCCTTGCTACTGGCAATGATATAGGTGGTGTCACAGACCTGGGCTACTACTTTGTAGGGGCCTTGCCAGGAGGTCTGCAATTTATTTCCTCGAACGGGTTTAAGTACTAGAACTTTCTGTCCTACCTGGAATGTTCTCAGCCTAGCGTTCCGATCGTACCAATGTTTCTGCCGACCCTGGGCCGCATGGAGATGATCCCGGGCCATCCGGGCTAACTGTTCCATACGGTCCCGCATCTCTAGCACATATGGTACGATGGGGACACCTTCGTGTTCCGTCTCTCCCTCCCAGTGCTCTCGGATGAGGTCGAGAGGGCCTCGCACCCTCCGTCCATAGAGCAGTTCAAAGGGAGAGAACCCAGTGGACTCCTGCGGCACCTCCCGGTAAGCAAACAGGAGGTGTGGCAAAAATCGCTCCCAGTCTCTGTATTCCGCCGTAAAGGTCCGTAGCAATTGCTTTAGGGTACCATTAAAGCGTTCACAGAGACCGTTAGTCTGGGGGTGGTACGGTGAACTAAGTAGGGGCTTAATACCACAGACCTTCCACAACTGCTGGGTTAAGTCTGCGGTAAACTGGGTCCCTCTGTCCGACAAGATTTCCTGGGGAAATCCTACTCTGGTGAATATCCCGACTAGCGCACTAGCGACAGTGTCAGCCTGGATATTCGTCAGAGCGATGGCTTCTGGGTAGCGGGTGGCATAGTCCACCACGGTAAGAATGTATTTCTTACCAGAGGGACTGGGGTTAGGTAGGGGTCCTACTAGATCGACTGCCACCCTGCTAAATGGTTCCTCGATCACAGGCATAGGGGACAGTCGAGCTTTCGGATGATCCCCTCTCTTCCCCACCCTCTGGCATACATCACACGTGCTACAGTAACGGCGCACGTCCTTCGAGATTCCTGGCCAAAAGAAGGTCTGAGTGATTCTGTAGGTTGTGCGGTTACCCCCTAGATGTCCTGCTAACGGAATGTCGTGGCCAATTCGGAGAAGCTCCAATCGGTACTTTCTAGGTACCACTAATTGGCGCTTCTGCGAAGGAGCACAGCCTCTCTTCCTGCCTTCGGTTAATCTGTATAATCGGTCCCCTTCCCATATAAAACGTTCCCGCTCATCCCCTCTATTGTCAGCTAGTTCTCGGTACTTTCGGAGGGTGGGGTCCTGTCTAGTTTCTCTCCCAAACTCCTCTGGGGTGTCCCAAGCTAGCGTCCTATCTGTAGTGTCATTGCTAGGTGTCTGTCGGTGGCTTACCTGGGTCTCCCGACCTGTTGGCGGATCGTCCTCGATACGGGTCTGTGAGCGGGTGGTCACGGGGCAAGCCGCAGCAGTAGTGGGTAAAAAGGCCGAGGCTAGAGGGCCAATATCATTGCCCAACACGACCTCAGCGGGTAGGTTGTCCATAATGCCCACCGTGGTCTTTCCGGACCCGACTCCCCAATCCAAGTGTACCCGGGCGGTGGGTAAGCGAAAAACAGCCCCCCCTGCGACCCGAACAGCAACAGTACGGTTAGACACAAGTTCTGGTTTCACCAGATGCTTTTGAATTAAAGTGATGGTAGCGCCAGTGTCCCTTAGGCCTTGTGCTATCTGTCCATTTACACGCACCTCCTGACGGTGGTGCTGGCGATTATCTGGGGAAGCCGCTTGTATGGGGTTGGCCTCATATAATATTCCCAGGCATTCCTCAGGGCTCCCTTCAATTTCCAGGCAGTGAGCAGCAGCGGGGCGTGAAGGTGGGCTTTCGTTGTTAGATGTGCGCCTCCAATTATTATTGGCTGATCCCAACGGGCAAACACGGGCAATATGTCCCAGGTTGCCGCAGCGATGACACGTCACTCTGTAGGATTCCCGGGGCTGGTTGTTAGACCCTTGAGGACGTGGAGGTCCTGGGGGTACCGGGGCCCGGAATTCTGTGCGTGCAGCGTATGTTGGGGTGCGGGCCTCTGTTCTAGGTGCTGGTCGCGTAGTACCTTGGCTCACTTTTCTCGTTTCCACATATTCGTCCGCTAGTCGTGCTGCCTCATTTAAGTTGGCTGGGCGGCGATCTCTCACCCAATCCTGTGTATCTGCCGCCAAATCTTGGAAGAAATGTTCCATCAAGAACAATTGTAGCACTTCTTCTCCGGTGTTAGCATTGCACCCTTGCATCCAATGTGATGCCACCCTTTGTAACTTGTTTGCCCATTCCATGTGGGAGTCCGCTGCCTTCTTTTTGGACTCCCGGAAGCGACGGCGATACGCCTCTGGGGTGACTGCGTATCGGGTGAGTAGTGCGGCTTTCACCCGCTGATATTGTGTGATATCTTCGGCCGTGAGTGCCCGAAAAGCCTCATTTGCTTTTCCTGAAAGTTTTCCAGCCAGAATAGTAACCCATTGGTCTGGGGGTATCTGGTGCAGTGAGCACTGCCTCTCAAAATCTGCCAAATACCCATCAATCTCTTCCTCATTTTCTGCAAACGCTTTAAATGCAGTAAATGGTATTTTCCTCCCTGCAGCAACGGGAGGAGGAGTAGGAACTATATGTGTACTAGCTTGTTGCGCCAATACATGTTCCGTGTCTTGCCTCCTCTTAGTCTCGATCTCCTCTTTTGCGTTCTTGAACAGTCTGTCTAATAGCTCCGTGGTCTTTTCCGGATATAATGCTAATCTTCGCTGTACAATAGCAGTGAGTACATCGTTCTCGCTGACCGGTGCAATAGGTTCAGTTACCTCCATGGATCTATCCATTTCGTCCAGCTCCAGTAGGTCAGCTATCAGCTCTCTCCTTGGTCTGTTACTAGCACTCCTACCACGATTTTCCAATAGATCTTTCAGTGTGGGTCTTTTCAGCTTGGCATACTGAGACTCCATTCAGCACTTGCTCCTTGGGCAAAAAGAACCATCCCACCGCTGCCACCAATGTAACGGCTACCCAGATAGAGAGAGGGTTTCTGCCGTTGAAGACGTCCTTTTTCCCTGCAAGCTGCTGTGGAGAAGTAGGCTGATGTAATCCCATCCACGATATCCAGAGTGAGGAGCAGGTTCAGCTGTAAACAGGAGCAGAATAATATTCCCAAATAATCCCCTTCCAAGAACGAGACGAGGCTACGTTTTGAAGGGTCAAGATGAACTCAGGACTGGAACACCCAGCCTGCTTTTTATTAGAAATAGATACACACAGAACACTCCCAGGGGGAGGATGAAAACAACCAATAATACAGATGGTAACACCCCCACGTCTCCTCCCCTCAGATAACTACATAACCCAATTAAAATGTCCACATTTTTCCACCAGTTCTGGATGTACCCCAAAAACAGGGGGTACAGCTTTAAATCCGGTAGCGCTGGATAGCTCTCCTTCAGGGGGACAATATATCCAAAAATCACCCCATTCGGATGTACAGTTCGGGAGATACAACGTTCCAAAGTTTTGACCGACCGCACAGACCAACTAGCCGAAATTAGTTCCATGAGTTTTGGCCTTGCGGTCGGTCTCCGTTCGCACGGTAAAACGGTATGATACTCTGGCCATCCATGCGAATCGCGGGGTTCGCTGGAATCCCCATAGATGATTGCATATAACTACCGAACGAGGGGACGTTCGGTAGTTTCCGTACGAACTTATGGAGGTCTGGAGGATTCAGCGGTGTTCGCCTGTTTGCGTATCCGTTTTCAGTTCCATGCGGTTACAGGCAAACACCGCTGTTCGCACACAAGATGGCCGCGAACACGTGGAAAGTCCCGAAATGGCGGCCACCTCTGCATTACACGTGAAATTCGCACGGAACCAGACGAACAGAGGAATGGAGCGAATGGATGTATAAATTGTAATTCCCTGGTTTGTTTCACATCCACCAGAGGTTGTTAGGGATCTGTTACATATATTATAGTGTGTATACTTTATATGTACATTTATATACTGTGTGTGATATTTATATTATAGTGTGTATACGTTATATGTACATTTATATACTGTGTGTGATATTTATATAATAGTGTGTTTACGTTATATGTACATTTATATACTGTGTGTGATATTTATATTATAGTGTGTATACATTATATGTACATTTATATACTGTGTGTGATATTTATATTATAGTGTGTATACTTATATGTACATTTATATACTGTGTGTGATATTTATATAAGTGTGTATACATTATATGTACATTTATATACTGTGTGTGATATTTATATTATAGTGTGTATACATTATATGTATATTTATATACTGTGTGTGATATTTATATTATAATGTGTATACATTATATGTATATTTATATACTGTGTGTTCCATATTAATATAGATATTAGTGTGTTATTATGTTCTTTGAGTCTTGGTGGATGGGTTTCCTGGGATGAACTAGGTGTTGAGTGGAGTATATGCGTTTGCTTGTTTGAGTGATCTCTTGATCTCTCCGCCAATCTGAGGAAAGTGTAACAAATGCAATTGTTTTACAGTTAATTAGATCAGATTTCCGCATCCCCGCACTCAGTCTGGGAACTGACAGTTCAGTAAAATGTTCCCTTGTAAAGCTCTCCCTCCCAGGAAAAGGGGCAATAATTCATCATTAGGGCTTCACAGTCCTCGAAAAGATGAAAACTGATGGGTCGGCTAGCCGGGCAGGAAAACGTGGGCAAGAAGAAATTTTTATCTGAAACTTAATTCCCTGGATACAGCAGAGAATAATTAAGATAATATTGCTTCAAGAGTTCGTTTAATGATTAAAAATCACATATGCAGAATCTATAAATTGGAAGGTAACAAATTGAAAAGGCCTAACGTCACGGAGCTCGTTTTACTGTGGCTTTGACAACCACCAGAGACCAGACCCGATCCAAGGACTTTGTTTAGGTCCAACAAATCATTTGTCTGTTATTAACCCAGAGCTTGTAATTATGCAGATTGGCATGGATTTTCCTGGGTCTGAGAGCGAGATTGAGGGTTGTTCGTGGTGCAGCCGGTAGCTCAGGCCTGGCCATGCATTACTGAACGTGCCACATTTATCATGTTGACTGATGGCAGGAGACGCAGGTCCTGGGTCCCAGTGGTTAATGTAGTGGGTAATTAACTGTCATTTGCCTAGTAATAGGCTGATGATCAATGGTTTGTGTGGAAACAAATTGTAATCAGGTATCTGATAAATGCGCCGAGCCAAAGCAATTGAAATTGGGGGACATCGGAAAAAATGCAACTCTGTTCTGAATTTCTAAATGACATTAAGGAGCCTGTTTGTCCTGTTTGTTCGCTTTATTTAATCATTTTCTTTTTCCTATTACACACAAGACAAAGTTTGTAGATTTGACACACACAAAAGTTATCAGGAATCCATCATCTGGGGAGCATTTGGGGTATTTTATTCAGTATGAGAAGAATGCAGCAAATTAACGTTTTCTAAATTTATGAATTTCTGTCTAATATTTTAAAGTAAATAGCACTGGTTAATTACTGCTTGTGACGGCACCCCGGGTTCGAGAAGGAAAAGATGTTCTTTCCCCCAAGTATGAAGTCTGCTACCGAATAATCCCAAGTGCTAAACAGAAACATTGAAGAAATATCCCCCTAAGCACAAGACGAGGCTCTGTGTTGAGGGTCAAGCATGAACTCTTTAATGGTGGCCACAACTGGGCCTTTTATGCAGGTCCTCCAGCAAGCGATACTCCCACAGGGACCTTGTGGAGGACTGGGACAATCAAAATACAATACAATATGAAACACTCCCACATAAACAGTAAAATCCCTCCTCTCTATCCTGGAGATAATTGGGTTAAGTGGCCGTAGTAAACTTAATTATCTCCAGGTACAGGAAATATTCCTAAGTTAAAACTGTAACAAAAACACATTACAATACATAACTAATGTTTCCCATAATTAAACCCCCATATTCGACATATCCACAGATAGCTTGGATCTGAGCACTCAATATGTCCGAAAAGCACTCAGATCCCACGAACACAGTCAGATTGCCATGGGGTATAATTGTTTTCACCGACCATTCAGCATAAATCTGTCTAGAATTAGTTCCATGGCTTTTAGTCCTCAGGGTCGGTCTGGTTTGTGCGTTTAAATGTACCGAACGCTGCTGCGTTCGTATGAATCTAAACGAAATTATGGAAGTCTGGAAGTCCCAGCAGTGTTCGTGTGAAACAGTGACCGAAAACAGTTCCATGCGGTCGACGACAAAACACCGCTGAGGGTTCAATAGTTTAAGATGGCCACCGCCACGTGTTCGTTCATACGAACGACGACCACCCAGCCAACCGTTCGGGAGATGGAAGTGGCTGCGGTTAACCACAGTGTCTAAGAGATCAAAAAGGTTAACAATCAGCTGGGTGGCCAGCCATTCAGTACTTAGTTTGTTTTAGTGTTTGAAACCAGGGAAATAGACGAACAATCGGGAACTGACGAACAAAAAGACAAAACAAGTTTAAAGTGATGATCCAGAGATAGGGAGGTCTGTCACACTGCTAACCAGAAAAATATTTAAAGGGACACTATATGCACCCAGACCACTTCAGCTCATTGAAGTGGTCTGGGTGCAGTGCCTTTATTGCCCTTAGTGCTACAAAGTTAAACATTACAGTTCCATAGAAACTGCAATGTTTACATTGAAGTGCTAAGTCTGCCCACAGTGGCTGTCTACCATCGCAGAATGGAGGAAAAGGAGCTTCGACCCAGCACAGAGGGATATCAGTGCTGGTATCAGATAACTAATTAAAGTGTTTTTAACCCATTGTTTAACGGGGAGGGTGAGGCAGAGCGTTAGTGCCAGGAATACAGCTTGTATTTCTGGCTCTATAGTATCCCTTGAAGTTTATACATTTTTAAAACACTTTAACGATACATTTTCAATCACAAAAAGAGAGGCATGAAAAATCCATTCATTATGTCATCTGTACTAAAGAGGTCAATCGTGGTGTCTTTTTGTCCTACAATTAACCAGAGGAACACTGAAATATTACTGAGGATAAAAAATGATCAGGTTTCCGTGGTGATAATGGTGACAATGTGACACAGATACCAGGATTTTTTAGTGCTGTGGAGCGCACCATGCACCTACCGAAAGGCACGGTAGCTGTCTATTTGAGATAACAGATTTCACATACATAAATACTCGATGTGATCACCAAGTCAGATCAGCAGATTTTGGTATATTGGGTGACTTTCACATGGGCCAAATAGTGATAGCTAGATGACTGGGTCAGAGCATCTCCAAAATGGTAAGTCTTGTGGAGTGTTTCCAGTACGAAGCAGATAGTACCTACCAAACATTAAGCGAGGAAGAACAGCTTGTGAACCAGCGTTATGGTCATAGGCGCCCAAGGCTGATTGATGCGCTTGGAGAGTGAAGACTAGCCTGTCTGGTCCAATCACACAGATCACACACGAGTTACTTTAGCTAAAACTGTGAAAAACATAATGCGGGCTAAGATAGAAAGGTTTCAGAACACATAGTGCACCACAGTTTGCTGTGTATGGGGTTGTGTAACTGCAGTCCAGTCAGCATGCTCATGATGACCCCTGTTCACCACCAAAAGCACTTCCCGTTGGGGACATGAGCATGATAACTGGACCATGGAGCAGTAAAAGAAGGTTGCCTAGTTTGATAAATCACATTTTCTTTTTGATCAGGTGGATGGCTGAATCTTTGTGTGTGTTTTACGTGGGGAAGAGATGACTTTAAGATGCACTACAGAAGAAGGCAAGCTAGCAGAGCCAGTGTTATACTCTGGGCAATTTTCTGCTGGGAAACCTTGGGTTCTGGCATTCATGTAGTTGTTGCTTTGACATGTACCTCCTACTAAAGATTGTTGCAGATCACGTACACTCCTTCATGGCAATGGTGTCCCCTGATGGCAGTGGCATCTTTCAGCAGGGTAATGCACCCTCCAACACTGCAAAAATTGCTCAGGATTGTTTTGGGAAACATGACAAAGAGTTCAAGGAGTTGCCTTGGCCTCCAAATTCCCCATATTTTAAATTCAATTGAGCATTTGTGGGATGTGCTGGAACAACAAATCCAATCCATGGAGGCCCCACCTTGCAACTTGCACAACTTAAAGGATCTGCTGCTAATGTCTTAGTGCCAGATACCACAGTACATGTTCTCGAGATCTTGTGGAGTCCATATATCGCCATAAACTGTATATCCCTCAATATATAAAAATATCATGCATCTATATAGCTACATGTTATATATTCCTCCTGCATCCAAATACATAGAACCATATACCATATATACCTTCTGTCAGCCCTCTTACACTTACCTCTCGACTATTTTGTTTTCTGGCTCTCTTGACTCGGCTTTGATTCTCGTACTTGTGTATTTCTGGCTTCCCTTGATCTTGGCTTGTTCTAACATTCCTTAGAGTGGATACTTTAATCAGGTCATTCCAAGGACAGGTTTAGGGACCTTCTTTCTGTCTCTAATCTGTCCTGGTGGGTTTTCACGCTGCGTGTTGGGTTGTACGTTACATTTTAACATATCCATATACCATATTTACCTCCATATTTCCATATACTATATACACCTCAATGTAACATATATACCATCATATAGCATATATACCATATGTACCTCCATATATCCATATACCATATACACCTCAATGTAACATATATACCATGCTGTATATACTTGAGATTGTGACCTTTTGAAGAGCAATTTGTTAACATGGAAGACAAAAAATGAGTTATTAAACAGGGCTAGTCCAATGGCCAATGTGTCACAAACCAGTGGCTGATGGACCTCTGTGTTCTTATGTGTACCTGGCTCCAGTCACAATGGATCTCCACTATCAGATATTGTGGCACTCCATGGTGTCTCCACAGACCATAACCTGGACCAGCCTGGCTGCAGTGTTACTGAGAGGGTCTCACATTCAACCCTGGGGCAGTTTTTCCAACAAGAAGATGAGGGATGTATCTTAGCAGTTTAAGGTCTCCTCCAGTGAGGTTGGTCTATCTGTGTGTTACCCTAAATTTGGTGACAGCTAACAGAACGCCCACAAACCTGTTAACCCAGAAATTGTCGGCCTGAGTGTAGTGTAAAGGTTGCAGTGTCGATGAGCTGTATGACTGTGTGTCGATCTGTAGTCGCACTTTACTTACATACATGTATCACTAAGCATACGTTTCACGTTGCAAGCTGCCACTATTAGCCCTTTGCTCTCGCAGTATATTTCAATTTTGCTATTGGATATGTCTAGTTTATGACCCAATTTACCTTAATGTGCAGCCTGTATAAAGTAATCATAGATGTGGTGGAAACCTGCGAGGAACGCAAATGGATAATGCTGAGACGATTGAAATGATTTGCTCAGGAAATGTTCTTTGTTGGTCAAAGAGTTTCTTGCTCGAGAGAGCATGCGCTCAGGCATCGGCGTCAACTTAATATTTCTGGATATGCTTTTAAATGATCATGATCACTGATTTTTATACAAGAGTTCCCATAGATGAGGGACAAAAGAGAAGTACTCTGTCCAGTGGCCAACTGTAAAATTAAAAAATAACTTTTAATGTAATGTTAAAACAGGCTAGGATAGTAGCCAGCTCATAAAAAATCGAACCGAAAGAGAAAGGGTAAAGAGAGAGAAATATATACAAAAGATAAGCTGAGTATAACTCAAAATGGTTATTTTAACAAGCAGTTAGAAAACTGCAACGTATATTTCCTCAAATGTGTGAGGTAGCGAATAGCCTGGATAGGGTGTAAGTTGTAACGATATCCCTACAGTGATAGTAATGTAGACGCAAAGTATCCTTCCAACCGAGACTTGACTGAGAGCCTCAGATATCTGAATAAATTGTGGTCAGATGTCTGAGTAGGGAGATCGCTAACAGTGTAATTCAGGCTAGTAAACGGTGCTTCTAAGTGGAAGAGGTAGGCAATCGGGGTAAGAGCCGAGAGAGCCTTAATTAATGAATAGCAGAAGCCACTGAAGGAAGCCAATGTTTAGGATAACACAGAGAGAATAAACAGCATGTACTAGCTAGTGCATTCAGTAATTACGCCTGTGCCTTCAAGAGCACCTATCATTAGAGTTCTAATCTGTGTCTTCAAGAGCACCTATCATTAGAGTTCTAATCTGTGTCTTCAAGGGCACCTATCATTAGAGTTCTAATCTGTGTCTTCAAGGGCACCTATCATTAGAGTTCTAATCTGTGTCTTCAAGGGCACCTATCATTAGAGTTCTAATCTGTGTCTTCAAGGGCACCTATCATTAGAGTTCTAATCTGTGTCTTCAAGGGCACCTATCATTAGAGTTCTAATCTGTGTCTTCAAGAGCACCTATCATTAGAGTTCTAATCTGTGTCTTCAAGGGCACCTATCATTAGAGTTCTAATCTGTGTCTTCAAGGGCACCTATCATTAGAGTTCTAATCTGTGTCTTCAAGGGCACCTATCATTAGAGTTCTAATCTGTGTCTTCAGGCACCTAAATCAATTCTCTAGACTACTACACTAGCTAATAATCTAAAAGTAAAATATAAAGTCTAAATAGTGAACCGACGTATGAAGGGAGTGAATGCCCAATCGAGGAGTTCACTAATCGAGCCGGACTGGAAACCTAAGTTGCTTGCTGCAGGATTAAGTAAGTAGTGTAACGTAATAACGCATAAGAATCTAATAGTCGGTCAACTGCAGAATGAGGCTTAAGGTAGGAGCCCTGACGCACATTTCGCCGGTAAGCGGCTCTTCAAGGGGTAACTGATACCCTTGTGCACCAAACTTAAATAAGGCGCTCAAAAGAATAATTGTTCCGGGGGAGGAACTAATGATGATGTCTGTAGTTAGCACCTAAGGAGTCCCGAAGGACCCAAAAAACCTCATTAGTAAAGAGACTAAGAGGCTGTATGGAAAAATGTCAAAATAGAAGATAAATACACACAAAAAAAATAAATAATAGTTCTAGTGAGATAAAATAAATCTATAGAGGCGCAGTCATTAATATAACAGTGGCTAATGTATGGGGTATAATGGACAGTAACTGTGAGCCTATTCATGCCAGAACCCACTAATGGTTTACCTTGGCTCTGGGGGAAAGATTGATGTCCATTGTTGTGACAGTTGATGTGTAATACACATAGCATAGAAACATAGAATGTGACGGCAGATAAGAACCATTCGGCCCATCTAGTCTGCCCAGTTTTCTAAATACTTTCATTAGTCCCTGGCATTATCTTATAGTTAGGATAGCCTTATGCCTATCCCACGCATGCTTAAACTCCTTTACTGTGTTAACCTCTACCACTTCAGCTGGAAGGCTATTCCATGCATCCACTACCCTCTCAGTAAAGTAATACTTCCTGATATTATTTGTAAACCTTTGTCCCTCTAATTTAAGACTATGTCCTCTTGTTGTGGTAGTTTTCTTCTTTTAAATATAGTCTCCTCCTTTACCGTGTTGATTCCCTTTATGTATTTAAATGTTTCTATCATATCCCCCCTGTCTCGTCTTTCCTCCAAGCTATACATGTTAAGATCCTTTAACCTTTCCTGGTAAGTTTTATCCTGCAATCCATGAACCAGTTTAGTAGCCCTTCTCTGAACTCTCTCTAAGGTATCAATATCCTTCTGAAGATACGGTCTCCAGTACAGCGTACAATACTCCAAGTGAGGTCTCACCAGTGGTCTGTACAATGGCATGAGCACTTCCCTCTTTCTACTGCTAATACCTCATCCTATACAACCAAGCATTCTGCTAGCATTTCCTGCTGCTCTATTACATTGTCTGCCTACCTCTAAGTCATCAGAAATAATTACCCCTAAATCCCTTTCCTCAGATGTTGAGGTTAGGACTATCAAATATTCTATAATCTGCTCTTGGGTTTTTACGTCCAAGATGCATTATCTTGCACTTATTCACATTAAATGTCAGTTGCCACAACTCTGATCATTTTTCTAGTTTACCTAAATCATTTGCCATTTGGCTTATCCCTCCTGGAGCATCAACCCTGATACATATCTTAGTATCATCAGCAAAAAGACATACCTTAGCCATCACTAATAAAAACATTAAAGAGAATGGGTCCAAGTACAGATCCCTCAGGTAACCCACTGGTGACAAGCCCAAGCTTCGAATATAATCCATTGACTACAACCCTCTGTTGCCTGTCACTCAGCCACTGCCTTACCCATTCAACAATATTGAAATCCAAATTTAAAGATTGCAGTTTATTGATAAGCCTTCTATGTGCAACAGTGTCAAAAGCCTTACTGAAATCTAGGTAAGCAATATCTACTGCACCAACCTGATCTATTATTTTAGTTACCCAATCAAAAAAATCAATAAGATTAGTTTGGCATGATCTCCCTGAAGTAAACCCATGTTGTCTCTGATCTTGAAATCCATGTGTTTTTAGATGTTCAACAATCCTATCCTTTAACATGGTTTCCATCACTTTCCCCACTACTGAAGTTAGGCTTACTGGCCTATAGTTGCCCGACTACGCCCTATAAACTTTCTTGTGAATGGGCACAACATTTCCCAACTTCCAATCATCTGGGACTACTCCTGTTAACAATGATTGGTTAAATAAATATGTTAATGGTTTTGCTAGTACACCACTAAGCTGTTTTAATAGCTTTGGGTGTATTCCATCAGGTCCCATTGACTTATTTGTCTTTACTTTTGACAGTTGAAATAGAACCTCTTCCTCTGTAAACTCACGTGTAATAAATGACTCATTTGTCCTTTTTCCTAACTGAGGCTTTCCTCCATTTTCATCTGTAAATATTGAACAAAAATATTCATTGAGGCAGTCAGCTAGACCTTTATCCTCTTCTACATACCTTCCTTCTTTTGTTTTTAATCTAACTAATCCTTGTTTTACTTTTCTTTTCTCATTTATGTATCTTAAAAAAGTTTTGTCCCCTTTTTTACTGACTGTGCTGTTTTCTCTTCTGTGTGTGATTTGGAAGCTCTTATAACTTGCTTAGCCTCTTTCTGCCTAATCTTATAGATCATTCTGTCTTCCTCACTCTGGTTTTTTTTATAATTACTAAATGCTAACTTTTTGTTTTTGGCCACATCTGCGGAGTACTACAGTGGTTTCTTGAATTTTTGGCTTTTACAGACAAGTCTAATGCAATTTTCTTTTGCCTTCAGCAGTGCAACTTTTAAATAATCCATTTTTTCTTGGTCTCCATTTAAATTGCTCCAGCCTAATAATGACTCCTTTACACATATTCTAATTTTTGAAAAGTCTGTTTTTCAAAAGTCTAAAACTTTTGTTTCTGTGTGGTGTGACTCAATCACTGTTCTTATATTAAACCACACTGATTGATGATCACTGGATCCTAAACTTTCACCTACAGTAATATCGGATACCAAATCTCCATTTGTTAACACTATATCTAGTATGGCCTCTTTATGAGTTGGCTCCTCAACGACTTGTTTTAGAGACAATCCCAGTAGGGAGTTTAGAATATGTGTGCTCCTGGCACAAGTAGCTATTTTTGTTTTCCAATTTATATCAGGAAGATTAAAGTCACCCATGATGATAACTTCCCTCTTCATTGTCATTTTAGCTATTTCTTCAACTAGTAGATTATCTAACTCTTCAATTTGTCCTGGGGGCCTATAAATCACACCTACACGAGTTACTGTGTGATTACCAAATTCTAACGTAACCCAAACGGACTCTATGTTCGCCTCACTAACTTTTATTAGGCTAAATTTTATGCTATTCTTTACATACAGGGCCCTTTCTTGCCTTCCCTGTCTTTTCTATATAAAGAGTACCCTGGTATTGCTATGTCCCAGTCATTTTTCTCATTATACCATGTCTCCGTAACAGCAACTAAATCTACACTATCAGTTGCCCTTATTGCCACAAGTTCATGGATCTTATTCCCTAAACTGCGAGCATTTGCAGACATGACTCTAAGCATATTATTTTTTAACACACTTGCTACAGGCACCTTCTGTCCTTGTTTTGGGGGGGAAATTGGATTGATGTTTTATCACCCTTTTGCCCCCCCCTCCTAGTTTAAATACATCCTAGCAAAACCTCTGAACTGCTCACTGAGAACATTTGTTCCCTTTTGAGAAAGATGCAGTCCATCTTTTGTGCACAGTTTATTTCCATTCCAAACAGAGCTACCATGAGAAATAAAGCCAAATCCTTGCTCCCGACACCATTCACCAAGCCACAAGTTAAAGTCCCTAATACGCATCCGCCTGTCATTCTGAGTGTTATGCACAGGCAGAACTTCAGAGAATGACAGTGTGGAAGCAACCTGCCGTATATCATTGGCAAAAACACAAAAAACTTCCTTTACCTCTGAAACCTCATTGCAAGCCAAGTCATTTGTCCCTAAATGGACAAGTACATCCAATTCCCCTTCCTGCTTTGCTTGCTTAACAATATTACAGATACGTCTCCTGTCTCTGTGAGCAGTAGCTCCGGGAAGACATCACACAAGACCACCATTGTCCATCTCCAAACCTCTTATGATGGAATCCCCCAACAACAACTGCTTTCTATTAGGCCTCACCATAGTCTGCAAGCCTCTCTCCACAACACCACTACACTTGATGCCTGAGATCGAGTGTAGTGGCAAAAGGGTGATACCTCTAAACACCGCAAGATCACTAGTAATAGCGTGGAATCTGATCATCCTCATGATGATAACTATGACGAAAACCAGAAGAGTTTGATTATATTAAGCCAATGAGAAACATACCGGGCTGATCTGTGCTGTGCCACAAAGTAATAGTATGTACAATGGTGACAATGATAGTCACTTAGGTGCTAATTGTCAATGTCATTACTGGGTAATGTTCCAGAGCTGGAAAGAGATATATGAGTCTTAATGGAAGCCTTGCTCATATAACAATTTAAGCAAAGTATAAAGACCAAAAGTAAAAGAAAAGTATAGAGAAGTAATGATAGGTGCCAAAGAAACTAATTTTATTTATATTGTATTCTTCATTTAGACCGTAAGGTTTTAAACTTGTAGATCCACTGAGACTCTTTTTGAAAAACAAAGTCTGTTGAAATTACCTTTTCTGGGGTTAGGAAGATGTTTTTCAAGTGCTTGGAATTTGAGGTTCTCCATATGACCACAGTGGAAATTCTGAACATGTCTGGCGACAGGAGTAGGTGTAATAGTATTATTGATGGTGATGGAACAACTGAGCTTACATAGTTACATAGCTGAAAAGAGACTTGTGTCCATCAAGTTCAGCCTGCCTCACATATGTTTTTTGCTGTTGATCCAAAATAAGGCTAAAAAAACCAGTTTGAAGCACTTCCAATTTTTCAACAAGCTAGGAAAAATTCCTTCTTGACCCGAGAATGGCAGCGCTATCCAGCGCTTTAAAGCTGTACCCCCTGTTTTTGGGGTACATCCAGAACTTGTGTAAAAATGTGGACATTTTAATTATGTTATGTGGTTATCTGAGGGGAGGAGACGTGGGGGTGTTACCATACGTATTATTGGTTGTTTTCATCCTCCCCCTGGGAGTGTCCTGTATGTATCTGTTCCTAATAAAAAGCAGGCTGGGTGTTCCAGTCCTCAGTTCATCTTGACCCTTCAAAACTTAGCCTCGTCTCGTTCTTGGAAGGGGATTATTTGGGAAGATTACTCTGCTCCTGTTTACAGCTGAACCTGACTCTCTCTGGATATCGTGGATGGGATTATACCAGCTTTACTTCTCCACAGCAGCTTGCAGGGAAAAGGACGTCTCCAGCGGCAGATACCCTCTCAATACCTGGGTAGCCGTTACATTGGTTGGCAGCGGTGGGATGGTCCTTTCATCCAAGGAGCAAGCCCTGAATGGAGACACAGTATGCCAAGCTAAAAAGGCCCACATTGAAAGATCTATTGGAGAGTCGTGGTAGGAGCGCCAGTAACAGACCACGGAGAGAGCTGATAGCAGACCTACTGGAGCTAGATGAGATGGATAGGTCCATGGAAGTCACTGAGCCCATGGCACCCGTCAGCGAGGACGATGAGATTACTGCAATTGTACGGCGGAGATTATCTTTATACCCAGCCACGTCCGTGGAGCTAATAAACCAACTGATCCGAGAAACAAGGGAAGAAATACAAACTAAGAAGGAGCAAGACACGGCACTGGTAAGGGCTAACCAGCCTATTACACATACAGTTCCTACTCCTACACACAATGCTGCAGTAAAGAAAATTCCATTTACTGCTTTTAAAACCTTTGTGGAAAGTGAAGAAGAAATTGACGGTTATTTGGCAGACTTTGAAAGGCAGTGCTCCCTACACCAAGTACCACCAGAGCAATGGGTCACTATTCTGGCTGGGAAGCTATCAGGAAAAGCAAATGAGGCTTTTCGAGCACTGACTACAGAGGAGATTGCACAGTACCAAAAAGTAAAAGAGGCACTACTCCGCCGGTACGCTGTAACCCCAGAGACATACCGTCGCCGCTTCCGGGAGTCCAAAAAGAAAGCTGTGGACTCCCACATGGAATGGGCTAATAGGTTACAGCGAGTGGCATCACACTGGATGCAAGGCTGCAACGCTAGCACGGGAGAAGAAGTATTACAACTGTGTATCTGCTGACTTGCAGGATTGGGTAAGGGACAGACGCCCTAGCAATTTAAAGGAGGCAGCTCAGCTGGCAGACGAGTACGCCGAAAGCAGGAGAGTAAGCCAAAATACCCCAAGGCCAGCTATCAAGGTGGAGCAACGGCCCCCGGCTGCCTCGTCTCGACCAGAGTTCCGGGCTCCCATACCACCAGGGCCAGCTCGGCCTCAAGGACACAACAACTACCCCCGAGACTCGCATAGGATCACCTGTCACCGGTGCAACAACCCTGGACATATCGCAAGGTATTGCCCGCTAGGACCAGCCGCTAATAATAATTGGAGGCGCAACTCCACAGAGAACAACACCACACATACCTCTGCTGCCCACTGTGTAGAGGCCGAAATGGGCCCCGAGGAATGCTTGGGCATTTTGTATGAGGCAGATCCGATACAAGCCGCCTCCCCAGATAATCGCCAGCACCATAGGCAAGAGGTAAGCGTGAATGGACAAATAGCCCAAGGATTGAGAGATACGGGGGCTACCATTACTTTGGTGCAGCGACACTTGGTAAAACCAGAGCATTTGGCCAAACACACCGTTGCTGTCCGTGTTGCAGGGGGCGCTGTATTTCGTTTACCCACGGCCCGGGTACACTTGGACTGGGGGGTTGGGTCAGGAAAGACCACGGTGGGCATCATGGATAATCTACCTGCTGAGGTCGTCTTGGGCAACGATATTGGCCCTCTGACTTCAGCCTACTTGCCCACCACAGATGCAGCCTGCCCCGTAACCACCCGAGCTCAGAGCAGGCTTACCGATGACGCCACCACAGGCCGGGAGACCCAGGTAAGCAACACACAGACACGTAGGTCACACATAAGGGAGAAGCCATTAACTTGGGACACCCCAGAAGAGTTTGGGAGGGAGACTAGAGAGGACCCCACCCTACAGACGTACCGGGAGATAGCCGCTAGTGGGGGGGATGAGCATGAACGTTTTGTATGGGAACATGGCAGGTTATACCGACTGACTGTGAGTAGGAAGAAGGGCTGTGCCCCTTCACAGAAACGCCAACTAGTGGTACCCAGAAAGTACCGGTTGGAGCTTCTCCGAATTGGCCATGATATTCCCCTAGCAGGACATTTGGGGGGTAACCGCACAACCTATCGGATCGCCCAGACCTTCTTCTGGCCGGGGATTTCCAAGGATGTGCGGCGCTACTGCAGTATCTGCGACATATGCCAGAGGGTAGGGAAGAGAGGGGATCACCCTAAAGCTCGACTGTCACCTATGCCCATAATCGAGGAACCGTTTAGCCGGGTGGCAGTCGACCTGGTAGGGCCCCTACCTAACCCTAGCCCATCCGGTAAGAAATATATACTTACTGTGGTGGACTACGCTACCCGCTACCCGGAAGCCGTCGCCCTGACAAATATCCAGGCCGACACTGTCGCCAGTGCCTTAGTGGGGATATTCACTAGAGTAGGTTTTCCCCGAGAAATACTATCTGACAGGGGGACTCAATTTACCGCAGATCTGACCCAACAGTTATGGAAGGTCTGCGGTATTCAAAACCTCCTCAGCTCACCCTATCACCCCCAGACGAACGGTCTCTGCGAGCGCTTTAATGGTACCTTGAAACAGTTGCTGAGGACCTTTACCGCGGAATACAGAGACTGGGAGCGATTCTTGCCGCACCTCTTGTTTGCATATCGAGAGGTGCCGCAGGAATCCACTGGGTTCTCCCCGTTCGAACTGCTCTACGGAAGAAGGGTACGAGGTCCCCTCGACCTCATCCGGGAGCATTGGGAAGGGGAGATGGAATCTGAAGGGATCCCTATTGTACCGTATGTTCTGGAGATGCGGGACCGCATGGAGCAGTTGGCCCGGATGGCACGGGACCATCTCCATGCGGCCCAGGGTCGACAGAAGCGTTGGTATGATAGGGGCGCCCGACAGAGAACCTTCCAGGTGGGTCAGAAAGTGCTGGTACTTAGGCCGGTAAAGGGAAATAAACTCCAGACATCCTGGCAGGGCCCTTACAAAGTAGTAGCGCAGGTCTGCGACACTACTTATGTGATTGCCAGCAATAAAGATGAGAGAATCCAGAAAACCTTTCATGTAAATTTACTAAAAGAATACCAAGAGCGGCCAGAGGATATTGCCGCTATATGCATTTCTGCTACCGAGGACCCCGACAGCCTACCTATCCCAGACCTGTTAGCACCCAGAAAATCCCCTAGCTTACTGGACACCATCCAACTAGGGGAGCGGCTGACCGCAGCTGAAAAGGGCCAACTTAGACAGTTGATAATGGAAAAGAAATTAACGTTCGCTCAGGAACCAGGGTACACCACGCTAGCGACCCACCATGTCGAGACCCCAGGACAAGTACCCCTTAGGCAGACCCCATATCGAATCCCTGAGGCAGTCAGGGGAGAAATGAAAAAGGAAGTACAAGAGATGCTAAGGTTAGGAGTCATAGAGCCATCTGACAGCCCCTGGGCTTCACCCGTAGTCCTAGTACCCAAAAAGGACGGAGCTACTAGATTTTGTGTAGACTATAGGTGACTCAATGACCGTACCGTGACAGATGCGTACCCCATGCCCCGAGTGGACGAACTATTAGACCGCATTGCCTGGGGGAGGTATCTGACCACCATTGATCTATGCAAGGGATACTGGCAGATCCCCCTGGCCAAGGAGGCTATCCCTAAGTCGGCGTTCGTCACCCCATTTGGCCTGTACCAATTTAAGGTCATGCCATTTGGGATGAAGAACGCCCCAGCTACCTTTCAGCGCTTGGTGGGTAGACTTCTTGATGGCTTCCAGGACTTTGCCTGCGCATACCTGGATGACATAGCAATCTATAGTGAAACATGGGGGGAACACTTGCGACATGTAGAGGCTGTACTGGATCAGATTCGGGCCGCAGGCCTGACTCTGAAACCAGAAAAATGTAACTTCGCATGGCCGAAGTCCAATACCTGGGACACAGGGTAGGATGTGGGAAGCAACGCCCGGAACCCGCTAAGATTGAGGCGGTAGCTAACTGGCCCACACCCCACACCAAGACGCAGGTATTGGCATTCTTAGGGACAGCAGGATACTATAGGAAATTTGTCCCGGACTATAGTACTATCGCTAAACCCCTGACCGACTTAACGAAAAAGAACTTGCCTAGGGTAGTCCTGTGGTCTCCGGCCTGTGAGACAGCCTTTCAAGCCTTGAAAAATGCTCTGATCAATGCACCTGTTCTATCTGCCCCCGTTCCTAACAAAAGATTTGTCGTCCATACAGATGCATCCATGTATGGACTGGGGGCAGTTCTGAGCCAGATCGGAGAAGATGGGGGAGAACACCCTGTCGCGTATCTCAGCAGAAAACTATTGCCCAGAGAAGTGAGTTACGCGGCAGTGGAAAAAGAATGTTTAGCCCTAGTTTGGGCCCTAAAGAAACTTACACCCTACTTATATGGACAGGAGTTTACCCTGATCACCGATCATAACCCCCTGGTATGGCTGAACCGAGTAGCTGGAGACAATGGACGCTTACTAAGATGGAGCTTAGCACTACAGCCGTATAATTTCTGCATTCAGTATCGCCCGGGCCGCTTCAATGGAAACGCTGATGGATTATCCAGGCAAACGGAACTTTTACCGTAGCAACAGACCGGACAGCCCCAAGTTGACCCGAACAGGATCAATCCGGGTCTGCCGGAGTGTTCCACAAAAGGGGAGCAGTGTAACGGATCCTTACAAGTCCCTGGTAACTGTGAAGCAAGCAAGGGAATTACAGTTTAAACCTCTATTCATTTCATTGTCTCCTGTTCGCATGATTTAAGTGAATCCACAGTGTAAAATATAAGAGGATTCGAAAGAATAAACCGTTCGCATGATTCAGTACGAATTCCGTGTGTAAAGTATAGGTGGCCGCCATTTCGGGACTTTTACATGTGTTCGCGGCCATCTTGTGCACGAACAGCGGTATTTGCCTGTAACCGCATGGAACTGAAAACGGATACACAAACAGGCGAACACCGCTGAGTCCTCCAGACCTCCGTAAATTCGTACTGAAACTACCGAACGTCCCACCATTCGGTAGTTATGCTTAACCATCTATGGGGATTTCAGCGACCACCGAGATTCGTATGGATGACCAGGTTTTCGGGTCTTTTTACCGTGCGAACGGAGACCGACCGCAAGGCCAAAACTCATGGAACTAATTTCGGCTAGTTGGTCTGTGCGGTCGGTCAAAACTTTGGAACTCTGTATCTCCCGAACTATACATCCGAATGGGCTGATTTTTGGACATATTGTTCCCCTGAAGGAGAGCTATCCAGCGCTACCGGATTTAAAGCTGTACCCCCTGTTTTTGGGGTACATCCAGAACTTGTGTAAAAATGTGGACATTTTAATTATGTTATGTGGTTATCTGAGGGGAGGAGACGTGGGGGTGTTACCATACGTATTATTGGTTGTTTTCATCCTCCCCCTGGGAGTGTCCTGTATGTATCTGTTCCTAATAAAAAGCAGGCTGGGTGTTCCAGTCCTCAGTTCATCTTGACCCTTCAAAACGTAGCCTCGTCTCGTTCTTGGAAGGGGATTATTTGGGAAGATTACTCTGCTCCTGTTTACAGCTGAACCTGACTCTCTCTGGATATCGTGGATGGGATTATACCAGCTTTACTTCTCCACAGCAGCTTGCAGGGAAAAGGACGTCTCCAGCGGCAGATACCCTCTCAATACCTGGGTAGCCGTTACAATCACATTCACTGCAACACCCTAATCTATACTTCTACTTAAATAGAAAATATGAGGACAGCGCAAACAATTGCAAATGTGCACACCAAGTGCTACAAAAATATTTTTATTTTATCAATGCATGCATTGATAAAGGGGATAACCCGAAACGTTTGGACCTTATGTACTTGAAAATAAATCTTTTTGTAGCACTTGGTGTGCACATTTGCAATTGTTTGTGCTGCCCTCATTTTTTCTATTTTTGTGAATTACTTTACCCTGCTTGGAGCTGCAGAGGGAGGTGTCAGCAGCACAATAGGAAAAGTTTGTATTTTGATTTTGTCTGGTGTAATGGACCGTCTGGCACCCCGACTGGGTACCTCTGCCAATCGCTGCTTCCTAGTCGCCTTAAGAACTATAAGCACCGTAGCCCCTTAGCCGCCGCAGCCTGGCTGGGGTTTCGCTGTACTCCACCCACCCTGGACTTAAGACAAGGATCCAGCTTCGAGTGGGTAGACCTCTCCTAGCCCAGAGAGTATAGCAGGATAGCTCTTACAAGAGCTAGTGATACAGCTGGTATAGCTGTTCCCTACAATCACGAGACGAGGCTCTGTGTTGAGGGTGAAGTAGAACTGATTTATTGGTAGCCACACTGGCCTTTTATGCAAGTTCCAATGCAAGGGGCACTCCAACATGGACCTGTGGGGTCACAAAGTCACAGATCAATGACAACGGTGTTCACATGCATGATACTCCCGTATACAATATTACAATCCCTCCCCTCTGCCTGGGAGATAATTGGATCAAGAACTGTACTAATCTAATCCAATTATCTCCAAGTACAGAAAAACATACTTTTTCCCAAACATCCCAAAAGTACCCCAAAACACATAAAACCCCACAAAGTCACATCCCCTGATAGCCCTGATCTGAGTGACCAACATGTCAGAAAATCACCTAGATCAGTTCAGGGGTTCAGGAATTTCCTGAAAGTCATTTATTTGACTGACCGCAGGAATGGTCTCATGCCCAAAACAGTTCCAG
Organism: Pelobates fuscus; assembly: GCF_036172605.1. Taxonomy (NCBI): domain Eukaryota; kingdom Metazoa; phylum Chordata; class Amphibia; order Anura; family Pelobatidae; genus Pelobates; species Pelobates fuscus. The sequence goes on along the minus strand of NC_086319.1, from coordinate 2,191,730 downwards.
ATAATCAGGGCTCGCGGTTGGTCTAGTTAAGTAGTTTGAAAACGAACAAACTACCTAACAATAGTCAATAGTCTTACCCTGGAGCTTGCTCCCTTCATCCAGACAAATTATATCACTGAACAGTGGCCTTCTAAGTTGCATAGAACCGAATGCAGGTGATAATGGCAGTCCAGCGGTGTCAGGGAGCTTCTGTGTCTGATTTTAGTTCCATGAGATTCATGCCCAAACACCGCTGCCTGCGTTCATGCGAACAAGATGGCCGCTACCTCGTGGTTGTCCATAGGATTTGTGGCCACCCAGACGAACAATTAAAACACTGCGGTGAGAAACGTTCCAAGTTGTTAATAGGTGTTAACAAGCTCCAGGGTTGTCTCTGGTTCTTGCGGTTGTTTGGTAACTGAACCATATAACCCCAATTGCACAAACAGAGTCTTTTTAACGCATTTTAGCCAGGTCTATTGCAGGGGCCATAGTCCTTGAGTAAGAGGCTGGTGAGCATGCCCCTCCAAGAACCAGTGGTGGTTCTGTGTTGTTAAATTTGTAAGTTTTGATGGTGGGGCTATTCTCACCATCTCTAGTTCTGTGACTATATTTTTGGGGTATTAGAAGGAGGTGATTATGAGCTGTTCAGACCCATGGGTAGATCTGTAACCCTGCTGTTTGATAATATATGAAGTCACTGGCACTATTTTGAGCCCAGATATTATTTGGAGGTTATTCTGCACACTATATAATTATAGGATCGTATCGTATTTATAACGTAATATATAAAACCCATGGTTCTACACTTGTATCCGTAAGTCTCTGATGCCACGGTGCTAACTCTTGAAAGAAAAGTTTGTGTAGTACTAAAACATTATTAAACACGATAAAGCAATACAGAAAAAAGATCCAAAGCATTTAAGATCAGGTTTAGTTTGCTGAGTGCTTTCCATCTTTGAAGTATATATATTTCTAAAGGCAATATTTTAACTCTGCTGCATTGTTGCAGTAGTCACAGTTTCTTGAAAAACGTTGAGTGTAAGACATTAAACCTTGACGTACGTAATCCATCCATAAATATTGTACAGTAACGCAGAGTTCCAATATCGCACGTATTGTGTATCCAGAACACTTCGTATTATTATGCTTTGTATTATTTGTTACGTATTATATATATATATTATAACATTCTTTGTATTATGTGTTCTGTATTATATATATATTATAACATTGTTTGTATTATGTGTTCTGTATTACATATATATTATAACATTCTTTGTATTATGTGTTCTGTATTACATATATATTATAACATTCTTTGTATTATGTGTTCTGTATTACATATATATTATAACATTCTTTGTATTATGTGTTCTGTATTATATATATATATATTATAACATTCTTTGTATTATGTGTTCTTTATTACATGTATTATAACATTGCTTGTGTTCCTTTTTTCTGCAGATTGTTTGGGGTGACTGGAAATTGTGCTGCATGCAGCAAACTGATCCCCGCCTTTGAAATGGTCATGCGAGCGAAGGACAATGTATATCACCTTGATTGCTTCGCGTGCCAGCTTTGTAATCAAAGGTACGGTGATTCGGCTCCTCCCACTGTGCAAACCACACAAATAGCTTTACGGCACGCAGGGCGCGCTTTCTAAGTGATAAAGCTTAATCATTGAAATGGAATCATTAGAATGAACTCCCCATCTCCCAAACTAGATTGTAAGTTCCCAAAGGAACATGGCCCTCGGCTCCTCCTGTGTTTGTTGGTCACATTCTCTGTTGTCTCTTAGATATATTGTACCAATTGTACAGCAATGTGATGGCACTTTATAAATAGAGGATACTAATAATATTTCTATTCTGTCTGAGATACTCTGACGTTGCTATTCACTAAGCAGATCAATGTGATAAAATGCCCAAATATAACAGCCTCCACCCTGTCATTTAAGAAAATTGGCTGATATTTTACCATTGTTTTGATTCTTTGACATATTCTAGGGTAGTTATTGGGTGGGAGCTTGCAATCAAAGAACCAGGTTTGGACATTTCACTGTCCATCCCCCTGCCCTCAACTGTGGGACAATTCAATAAAATAAATAACACTGAGGGGCGTAGTGTTCCCCCCATGTGTCCCCCAGTGGGACCCTAAATATTTAATAATGCATTGGAAACCCAGTGGGTTGGAGCCTATATTAAAATGGGCTCTGTAAAATGCTGCTGGACGTCTCCATGCTTTCCATGCTTTTCATGAGGATGTCCAGCATTCTCAAAATACCCACGAGTCAATACTTTCCTATGGGGAAGGCCTAATGCATGCATGGTGCTCACTGTACATTAGGTTCTCCCTCATGAAGGTGTAGCCAGAGCCAGCACTGAGGGACCTAGGTGTTAGGAATAATACCTTCCTTCTTTTGTATTACTAACACTATAGTGTTCATTTCATATAGTTACAAAGATAAATAGATTTTGTCAGTTTTATTTTGGGTCTAAATTCAGTAATGGCTGCATAGAAACAAAGTGTCAGGCACTCGGTGACCTGGCCTTGTTTATCTTCTTCTAACCATCCTCCATTACTCCTCGAAGAAGTGGCTCCGGCTTTAGCGCTGGAGACATTTGCTTATTAAGACTTTAGATTTTTGAAGGTCACACCATGATTATGCCAAAGGCAGTTAATGCTTCTCATAGTGAATCTTTGGATCCATAGAAAACAGAGGACACAGGAAAGCTTGTCATAGGGAAGCACAGATCAATTGGATAAAATGATGGAATTTATGTCTGTTGGTGACCTTATTGCCCATTTGTGGCGTAGAAATTGCAAAATGTAAACTGTGCTGATTCTCAGCAATTACACTGTTTTTGGGACTTCATGAAGCTGTATGTCCCTTTAAGGTTACCATTAGACTAGTGCATTTGGTTTCAAACGAAGAATGAATCACATGAATTTTGGTGAAATGATGGATCTTCTAAATTCCAAAAATCCAAAAAGCTATGTGACCAAATCATGAAACAACCGATTTCGGCAATGGGCGAGTCGGTTCGTCAAAATGGTCTCTTAGAGCAGCTCACAATTTCCCCGTTTATTTAGTTTTTAGTAACTTTTTATTGAACTCTTTTATATATTATATTAAATAATGGAGAATTTTAGTTACAAAGAAAGGTAAAAAATGTAAATCTCTTTAGTTTGGATATGATAACATTATACAAATATATTTGATGTCAGTACAAACTATACTTATCTAAGGCAAAGAAAAGGGGTTGTTTTACAGTAAGAGCAATAAGGATATGGAATTCTCTGCCTGAAGAGGTGGTTTTGTCAGAATCTATACAGATGTTTAAACTGGATAAATACTGGCAAAAACATAACATACAGGGATATAATTTCTAATTAGTGGGGTAATAGCTGCTTGATCCAAGGAGACATCTGTCTGCTATTTTGGGGTCAAGAAGGAATTTTTTGCTAGTTTGTTGCAAAATTGGAAGCGCTTCAGACTGGGGTTTTTTGCCTTCTTTTGGATCAACAGCAAAAACATATGTGAGGACGCAAGTCTCTTTTCAGCTATGTGACTATATAACTATGTAACTATATGTAACTATGTGACTATATGTAACTATGTGACTATATGTAACTATGTGACTATATGTAACTATGTGACTATATGTAACTATGTGACTATATGTAACTATGTAACTATATGTAACTATGTGACTATATGTAACTATGTGACTATATGTAACTATGTGACTATATGTAACTATGTGACTATATAACTATGTAACTATATGTAACTATGTGACTATATGTAACTATGTGACTATATGTAACTATGTGACTATATGTAACTATGTAACTATATGTAACTATGTGACTATATGTAACTATGTGACTATATGTAACTATGTGACTATATGTAACTATGTAACTATATGTAACTATGTGACTATATGTAACTATGTGACTATATGTAACTATGTGACTATATAACTATGTGACTATATGTAACTATGTGACTATATGTAACTATGTGACTATATGTAACTATGTGACTATATAACTATGTAACTATATGTAACTATGTGACTATATGTAACTATGTGACTATATGTAACTATGTGACTATATGTAACTATGTAACTATATGTAACTATGTGACTATATGTAACTATGTGACTATATGTAACTATGTTACTATATGTAACTATGTAACTATATGTAACTATGTAACTATATGTAACTATGTGACTATATGTAACTATGTTACTATATGTAACTATGTGACTATATGTAACTATGTAACTATATGTAACTATGTGACTATATGTAACTATGTGACTATATGTAACTATGTGACTATATGTAACTATGTAACTATATGTAACTATGTGACTATATGTAACTATGTGACTATATGTAACTATGTGACTATATGTAACTATGTAACTATATGTAACTATGTGACTATATGTAACTATGTGACTATATGTAACTATGTGACTATATGTAACTATGTGACTATATGTAACTATGTAACTATATGTAACTATGTGACTATATGTAACTATATGTAACTATGTGACTATATGTAACTATGTGACTATATGTAACTATGTGACTATATGTAACTATGTAATTGGAAGTACAGTGATAGGCTTCCATGCTTTTGGTTCCCATATAATTTACATGGCTACAATTTGGACGCACTAAAATGTGGCATTAACAAAATGTAGTTGTCTAGTTACCAAGTCTGTTTAACGAAGGCAATAAAGTGTAAGATATGTGGGATTTTGGGGCTATTTTGGCATGTATTCTATCGTTACAAAATATTCTGTTTCTTGAAACATTTCTTATTGTATTAGATAAGTTTCCAGAACATTCACATTTGATCTAAATATAAATGGTTCTGGTATAACATAATGTTTAGCGTGTAAGTAGAGATCCAAGCAGCAGTAAATGGGATTATATCTTAACTCTCGGTGCTTGGTGAAGAATATTGTCGTGCTCCAGAACCCAGTGTCACACTGGACAGACGTTGTATAACACCATTAGGGAAAGCGATGCACAATGCAATGCTGCTATTAAAGAAACCAATTGAGAGACAGTGGCGTTCTTTACAGTGCTCTATCACACCATTCTCTTAGTATAAAGATACATTTGACCAAGTTATCCAGTTGCATAATGAATGACTGCACGGTGTGTCTGACATGAGTCTTTACAAATGCAAATCAGTCCAACTGCTACTCGTTTAAAGCCCTGACTATACGTCAAAGGACCAGTGCCAGTCCCCCATTTAATCTGTGCCAATTCTGCCAATAGTGCCTGCATGTTGGAACCTGACTATCTGTTAAAAGAGACCTGCTCTCGTTGCCCCCCCGGGGTCAACCTGCACAATTATCTGCCGCAGCTAGGTTATATTGTCACAATTAAATAGATATTTTCCATTTGCATAACTAGTCAGTTTAATCTAGCGTAAACACTGCTATTTATTGATCACCTTAATTGTGTCCGAAATGTCACCCATTGGACAATGGGCAGAATGTTTTAATCTCTTACCCACTTAACGCTGAGCTTTTCTATCACACGTACACTAACTAGGCTCATTATTCACCTCATTGTCGAATTTTTTTTTGTGTTTAATTGGAAGACATGTGGAAAATACTTCTCATTCTGTTTGATACCTGTGAAATTTGACATTAAGATTTGCTTTAAATCCTCCCATCCTATTTAATAGACTGAGGGGATTTACCAATGGCACCACCCATCATTGGAGCTGATAATAGGGGTTGAGGCAAAAGACAATTTCTCCAATCCAGAGTACTGACAAATGTTTTATCTAGAAGTTTCTAAACTAAAGACCTTTTATTTCTATTCCTTTCTTGCACAACTCTGACGAATAGAACCATTTAGTTTGCATTACAGCGGCTGAATTGTAACCGCAGTCTTTAAACAGATTCCCAAATGATGGGTTCCATTCACTGTGACAGAGCAATGAGGAACCCAAATGATGGGTTCCATTCACTGCGACAGAGCAATGAGGAACCCAAATGATGGGTTCATCTTTTCTTAATTTGTCTTGTTGGACTTTGATGTTTTATATCCAACGAATCACCCCCCAAATATCTATGAAATGGCAGTCAAACCACCTCTTAGGGCAACCCACAGTTTCCTCGTTTATTTTGTTTTTATTTAACTTTTATTTAGAACCATGTGGCTTTGGCATAACAGTATTTGCAACAAATCTTTTACGTAATACACCTGCAATCTGAAATATTCAGTCAACATATTGATCTTCCAATCACAATTTATTCTGATGGCAATGTGGGGTGTTTTACTGTGTTACATTTGCTGGTTTGATTTTTGTATTAAAGTATATGTTTTGTTTTTTTCAGGTTTTGTGTGGGAGACAAATTTTTCCTTAAGAACAACATGATTTTGTGCCAGACAGACTATGAGGAAGGTTTAATGAAGGAAGGGTATACAGCCCAGGTTCGCTGATCGGACGCAGAGCAACTCCATCCTTTCTCTTTTTTTGCGCATCATGTAAATAAGGATTGACACGCATAGTTTAATTATAGGGAGATCTCAATGATTTATCTGGAATAAAAGGTGGACTTTAATGTGTCCGTAAACTGAAATAAATGTTTATAATGATCCTGTACAGAATTGGCAAGATATTTTGTTTTGCTGTTTTGTCGCCTGCTGGTTTTTTTTTGTCTGTTTGCTTCTTCTGTCAATCGGCATGAGATGTTTATTTTGAGAAACGACTGTACATAATGTATTGTAAAATTTGAAGCACAAATGTAATACAGTTTTATTGTGTTACTATTTGTCTTCCCGTTTATTTCTTTGTATTGTTACCTTTAGTAAAAGCTTTGTTTAAACTCTGTATATTTATGCTTTCTGTATTTTCAGCTATTTTAAATAAGCTGTAACTTTCTAGTAAAAAAAAGTATTAAACAGTAAAACATGTTGGTTGTGAAAAGCTAAACATGTTCTACTTCAAACCATTTATGATGTTCTGTGTGTTTTTATTTGGGAGTTTCACGTTGGTACGGTTGCTATATCTATGGGCACGTTGTAGCTCAGGATTTGTAAATCAACGTGTTATTCAAATGCTAACACTTAATTTTTTTTAAACCCAGCAAATCTGGGTCTGTTATTCACAAATAGGATGCAAAGCGTCTGCACAGCGCAAGCACCTCTGACCCGATCCATAGATCCTGAGAAATGGCACAATTACTGACATTAAGCAAAAAGGAAATGTTGTTTTAAGTAGCGTTTACCACTATATAGTCTAACAAAATGCAACGCACTCATGGAAACCATTTCGTACAGATTCAAAGACTCATTATTTTGTTTTTATTCTGATTTAATGATAGTAGAAATACACTGCTCAGAGCGCGTGCCACTCAGTGAAGGGTAACAAGAATATAACTGATTTAAATGACTTTGTTACAGAAGCTGACAGTGTCCACTCACACTCAGCATGTCGTGAATAAAGATATTCAACCTCTAAACGCCCAGCTTAGGAAAACCCCTATTCTGCTTAACAAACGAATGGATCATTGTGCCTGGAAATGGATATATTTACAAAGGGCTGAGAATGCGACCTCGGGGTCATATCGTTAATCTGTACAATGTACCCATTGTGTCTGCCCCCTGGGGTGAGTAACTGAAGGCAGCTGCTAGAAGTGTATTCTACCTTTAGGGTGGAAACCACCATAGCAGATCAGCCAAAAAGCTTCCCTTTTGTTTTGGTAACATTGTAAAGGTTGATATTTGGTGTAAAAAATACCTAGCATTATGGAAAGTTTCACGATTGTGAAGACTGGTGGAAAGTGCGAGTCTAAAGATTTTGATTTATACGAAAAGTCTTGGAAATGGGAAACAGAGAAATGAAAACGTTCTATTCAGACCTTGCGGAAACGTCTTGTGTTGAATGTTAAACTATTTTAATGGCAAAAGGCATTCACGGAAAAATACACGAATGACTTTCCTGAGTATTTTTGAAAGTGTGCGTTAATGGTGGTGGCCAGTAAAAATAAATACATTTCACTGGTCTGCCAGAAAGTAACCTGGCACCTATTACTAACCTGAAATGCATGAGAACACTCCCCCGAGGAGCATATGATTAGTGCAGGGGAAATGCTTAAAGTTAGTACGTGTTTCAGTCGTATGATGGCTCTCACTACAGACGTTAGAAAGACCTTGTAATTACTGTGACAAACTAATGGATCAGCAGCTTACTCTTAAACCCAGTCACGAATATTGTGCCTCTTGGGCAAACTCACTATGTTCTCTCAGAAAGCCACAAAAGCTTGTTTCAGCATCTTACATTCACCCTGCCATTAGACTGCAATATGTACACTTCACAAGAGGTCCATACACTCTACACTTAACTAAGCCAGAAAGACAACCAAACAGGACACTCACTCCCACCTGAACTAACTACATAACTCACCCACACCATATTCCTCCCTTACAAACATCGAACACTCTAAAGCTACTATGGAAACACAGCTGTTCAGATAAAATTGTCTCTAACTTAATCTATCAGTATGTCGAACTGTAAAAGCCAGTTCAACGTTCAGCATCCAACTCAGAGCATCCATGGTATTGTTATAAACCAAGCTGGAGTGTCCATTTTATGGCTATAAACCGAGCTCGAAACATCCATGGTATGGCTATAAACCGAGCTCGAGCGTCCATGGTATGGCTATAAACCGAGCTCAGAGCGTCCATGGTATGGTTATAAACCAAGCTAGGAGCATCCATGGTATGGTTAAAAAAAAAAAAGCTTGGAGCGTCCATTTTACGGCTATAAACCAAGCTTGGAGCATCCATGGTATGGTTATAAACCAAGCTCGGAGCGTCCCTGGTATGGTTAGAAACCAAGCTCGAAGCGTCCCTTGGTATGGTTAGAAACCAAGCTCGGAGCGTCCCTGGTATGGTTATAAATAAAACTCAGAGTATCCATGGAATGGTTATAAACCAAGCTCGGTGCGTCCATTTTATGGATATAAACTGTGCTCAGAGCATCCATTTTATGGTTATAAACCATGCTCGGTATGTTTATAAACCAAGTTTGGAGCATGCATGGTATGTTTATATAACAAACTGAGAGCATCCATGATATGATTATAAACCAAGTTTGAAGCGTCCATGGTATGGTTATAAACCGAGATCAGATCATCCATGGTATGGTTAAAAAACAAAGCTTGAAGTGTCCATAGTATGTTTATAAATTAAGCTTGGATTGTCCATGGTATGATTATAAACCAAGTTTGGAGCGTGCATGGTAAGTTTATTAACCAAGCTTGGACCATCAATTGTATGATCATAAACAAAAATCCACAGGTATTTGTATAAACGGAGCACAGAACATCCATGATATTGTTGTAAACTGAGCTTGGAGCATCCATGGTATGCTTCTAAACCAAGCTGGGAGTATGCATGGTAAGTTTATATACCGAGCTCAGAGCGTCCATGGTATGATTACTGACTGTGTTATAACTAGTTGTTAAATTATAATATGCTCCCACCTCTCACTGACTGTGTTATAACTAATTGTTATATTATAACATGATCCCACCTCTATGGGGGCTCAATTTAAAATTTGTTCTTGCTTTCAAATCTCTACATAATGCTGCTCCCACCTATCTATCCTCCCTTATACACAAATATGTCCCGTCTAGGACCTTACGATCGGCTGAAGACACGTCTATCTTCTGTCCGTACTCCCACCTCTGATGCTCGCCTTCAAGATTTCTTGAGAACTGCACCATTCCTGTGGAACTCGCTTCCCTCCTCCGTTAGATGCTCACCCAGTCTCCACTCCTTAAAAAATCGTTAAAAACCCACTTCTTCATAAAAGCGTATCAATTAAACTGTTAATAGCTCCCAACTTATTCCTCTTCTGCAACTGTCACTAGTCTCCCCTAGTCTTGCATCTTTTAAGAAGTGCTTTAAAACACATCTCTTTAGGAAAGCTTATGGCCTCCAAGACTAACCCCTACCTCACATACCTGTCTCTTGCCCTCTCTTAAAGGGCAACCCACCTTATTTGATTGTAAATTCCTGTCCTAATGTGTTTTACACCCCACCTCCTATAGAATGTAAGCTCGATTGAGCAGGGTCCTCTTCAACCTATTGTTCCTGTAAGTTTATTTGTAATTGTCCTATTTATAGTTAAATCCCCTCTCATAATATTGTAAAGCACTACGGAATCTGTTGGCGCTATATAAATAATAATAATAATAATAATAATAGTCTAATACTATCCTTACCTTTTTGCGTCATTCCCTCTACCATGTAAGCTCATTGAGCAGGGCCCTCAACCCCTCTGTTCCTGTGTGTCCAACTTGTCTGGTTACAACTACATGTCTGTTCGTCCACCCATTGTAAAGCACTGCGGAATTTGTTGGCGCTATAAAATATCATCATAATAATAATAATAATGATTATACACCCAGCTCAGAGCATCCATGGTATGGCTAGAAACTGAAATCAGAGCGTGCAGAGTGAATATAGCTCTCCAATCCCCCAAACATGACTCTGTTTAATGGCAGCCACAACTGGCCTTATATGCAGGTCCCCATGCAAGGGGCACTCCCCCCTGGACCTGAGAGTATACTACAGTAAAAAGATATACACAATTAACACTCCCATACAAAATAGGTCAATCACTCCCCTATGCCTAGCAGATAATTGAGTCAGCCCTGTATTAAACTATTTCAAATACCCCAAAATACCTAGTCACTGGTGGAATGTACACTTGATGATATAACGGTTCCAGGCTGGCTCAGAGGAAAAAATAGCGGAGATTGCCCGGGGTCCACTACAACATGAATAACATAGCACAATAAACACAACCACAAGAGGCATCATATTGCAAATAATTTTAAAATTGTAGGGGTACACCGAGATACCACTACATCCCAGGTTGAAAGCCACTAACTGGCTCCAACCTACCAAATAACAAATTAAACCATGTGAATATTGTTACCACACTTCAAACATACCAGCTACCAATCCTACTCCCCCCAATATCTTAACCGCCCTCGCTCAGGGCTTGAATCCCCAAGCCACCTGAACGGCCAACCCCTGCAAAAATAATGCACGCTGCAGGCCCTCCTGAAAACCCATATTAAGGAAAACATTCTCCATGTCAGAGAGGTGCACCCCGTCATGCCTTAAATAACCATGAAGCAAGTTTCCCAACTCACAGTGGCGAACAACCACTCCCCCCATCTGTCTAACGAAAATTGCCAACAGCTTGTTAATCTTCCCTCAACACCTAGCCACTGCCACAGATTTACGAGCATGACGCCAATGGAAACAGGAACCATCCCTGACCAAATAATCACTACACCTGGAATCATGCCTATCCAAATCCCGCTTCATACATTGCACCAACTCCTTCTGAGACACTTGACCTAAATCATTACCCCAGCATGGATTAACATTAACATTAATTTCAGAACTGACCGGAACCTAGCCGTCTAAAGATTTTGCAACAAACCTCCCTCCAACTGAAACCCTGAAAATCAGCTATCCTCCTCTAACTGCGGCTCTCTAGTGCGCCCAATGGATGTAAGAGTGACTTCCGCCAAGGATTGCTACCTAGCTGGAACTGGGAAAAATCTCAGCCCTTCTGCCCCAGTCACTGGCTTGACTGGGGTCCTCCTGGAGCCGCTCTGTCCTGAACAAGGTTGGGGACTAGCTCTAATTTCTCCCAGGGACTGGTCGACACACAGTCCTGGGAGCTCTAGTCTAATGCGAACGGCCGCCAGGGAGCTAACATTCGGTTCCATTCGAATCAAGGGAAAGTGCCGAACCAGGGACACCCAGGGAAAGTTGCTAATAGTGGCTGGGCAGGGTTACTCCTGAGTGGTGTCTCAGACTTGGACCATAGTCGTTAGGCAGATGGCCAGCTTCCACACTCCTCCAGGAGTTTGTGGCAAACGTTCGTGGGAGCATTTGTCACAAGTACAGCCAGGGTATAGTTATAAACCGAGCTCAGAGCATTCATGGTACGATTATAAACAGAATTTGGAGCGTCCATTATATGACTATAAACCAAGCTTAGAGAGCTGTGGGATTTAATATTATGTTTACAGAAGCTGTGGGATGAATAGTGCGTTAACCGAGAGCTGTGGGATTTAATATTGTATTAAGAAAGAGCTATTTGTTTAATATTATGTTTACAGAGAGCTGTGGGTTGAATATTCTGTTTACAGAAAACTGAGGGTTAAATATTATATTTACAGAGAGCTGTGGGATTGCATTTATAATTATGATTATGGAGACTCTCATAGTGCAGTGTTCAGTCTACAAAGGGCCTTGTGCCCCTATAATTCTCTACCTCTGCAAGTTCTTGTGTGGAGTAACCCTAACCTTTACCTGCCCTCTCACAATTTTCTATGAAGCAAACTTTTCTAAAAGCTTATTAAAACCATATAATGCGGAGGTGGAGACAACCATACTGCATGGTCGCCAGTCTCCTGAGCTCCGGCACGACGGAGGCGATATCAGCAAATCAGACCCGCATTACCACTACTTTAACCTGCACCGTCACACTGTTTGCCACAGAAAACAATGGGAAAACACTCTGAAAATCCAGAGGCTCGGGAGGAGAGCATACCTGAGATATCGTGCTTCTACTTTCACAATCAGGTTCGGCCCAAAATGGCCGACCTGATGCTTGATTCACTTCATGACTTCTGTGTCCCAGGCAGACTATTTCCTGCAGTCTTTGGGACTTACAAATACCACTGCCTCCAAGAGCAACAAGTCTACTCATTGCTGGGGTGTGGATAATGTGGTGATCTTTATCCTGCAGGCTCTATGGCTCTGGGATGAGACGAAAACAGGGTCTTACCTGTAACCATTCACCTGTGCTATCCCTACCATTTTTAGAACCTTTCTCAGTTAAAGTCGTTTTCTATTATTTCTTTTTAATTGTTACGCTGTTTAGATAATTATACGGTCACCCGATTACTCTGAGTCTCTTTCTTTTTTTTTTTCAATATGTCATTTTTATTGATAATTTTCGTTACAATACTATAAATACATACCTCGATTCCAAATAAAAAAACAATAAGCCACAAACTAAAACAAACAAAAATAAACATACAAAAATAATAACAGTGCCAACATAAGCTTAATATTTATTTTCATATTTGTGAATATACATAATGAACCCTGCATCCCTATAACTCCCATCAATTCTTCATTTTGATCTTATCATTGTTGTTAGTGTTAATCCTTCCATCACTTCTCCTTTTGAGTCAAAGCATAACCCATCTATTGCTTAAACTATCTATCTAAACAACACACACCGATGCATCTTTATCTACATATATATATATATATATATATATATATATACACCTATACATGTACATATTATTTTTCCGATTCTTCACATTCTCTCACCTCTTCCCCCTTCTGTTTTTATGTTCCTTTACACTTTATATATTTTTTTCAACTCTGGCCAAAACAGACCGCAATTTAGTATGAGTATATTCTTTACCAGTAAGACGGTAAGCTACTAATGCGAACTGAAAGGTATTGTCTACTTGTTCCAAGACTTCTTTCAGAGAAGGGGGCATATTTTTTTCCATTGAGCCGCAATAGTAATTTTTGCAGCCACCAAGAGGTTAAGAATCACAAACCTATGTGGCAAATCAGCTAGGGAAGGAATTAAAGGAAGTAAATAACATTCTGGCTTAAATGGAATTATTTCCTTTTTTTCAATTTTATTTATTACTTTACCAATATTTTTCCAAAACGCTTTTAACTTAGAACACTCCCCAAAAATATGTTGTAAGGACCCTATTTCTCCTAAGCATCTCCAACATACCGGGGATATCTGAACATGCATATGGGCCAGTCTGAGAGGTACAGAGTACCATACTCTGAGTCTCAATATATATGACTAACAAGCCCTGCAAGATCCGGGGTTATGAATACCTCCTCCCCTCGTCCTATCTCGGCTGGAGTTCCCCAAGGCCTTCTTCTATTTTCGCTTTATACTGCTTCTCTTGGCAAACTTATTGCCTCTTTTGGATTCCACTACCACCTCTACGCTGATGATACCCAAATATATCTCTCCTCCCCGGACCTTTCTCCTGCTGTCCTGCAATGTGTCACTGCTTTCCTTTCTTCCATCTCTGACTGGATGTCCTCCCGCTTTCTGAAACTCAATCTCTCCAAAACTGAACTCCTTGTCTTTCCTCCTCCTAATACTGATCCTCCTCTCTCACTCTCCCTTCAAGTCAGTGGTATCCACATCAGCCCATCCTTGCAAGCACACTGTCTTGGCATCATACTTGACTCTGGCCTCATCCAGTGTGTGGCCAAATCCTGTAGATTCCACCTTAAAAACATAGCCCGCATCCGCCCCTTTCTTATGCAAGGTGCTACCAAGGACCTTGTCCATGCTCTAGTAATTTCCCGAATGGATTATTGTAACCCTCTCCTGATTGGTCTTCCCAAAAGCCGTATTTCCCCGCTACAGTCTCTAATGAATGCTGCCACCAGACTGATTTTCCTCTCTATTTGGTCCTCTCACACCTTACCCCTTTGTCAGTCCTTACATTGGCTCCGTGTATCCTGTAGGAGTCAATTCAAAGTGCTAACCCATACATATAAAGCACTGAACAATTCTAGCCCCTCTTATATCTCTTCATAGATCCATAGGTATGCCCCTCCTTGTTTCCTCCGCTCTGCCTGTGACCACCTCCTGACCACTGCTCGCACCCGTACGGCCAACTCGTGCTTGCAGGACTTCTCGCGGGCAGCTCCCTTCCTATGGAATAGCCTGCCTACTGCCATCAGACTCTTCCCTAGTATTCAATCGTTTAAAAAGTGCCTTAAAGCCCATCTCTTTAGGAAAGCTTATGGCCTCCCAGAGTAACCTCTACCTCACATACCTGTCTCTTGCTCTCTCCTACAGAGCAGAACTTTACTCTCTCCTCCAGCTCTGCTTCACTCTCCCCCTATTTGATTGCTATTCCCTGTCCTAATGTGTTTTATACCCCACCTCCTATAGACTGTAAGCTCGTTTGAGCAGGGTCCTCTTCAACCTATTGTTCCTGTAAGTTTTCTTGTAATTGTCCTATTTATAGTTACATCCCCCTTTCATAATTGTGTAAAGCGCTACAGAATCTGTTGGCACTATATAAATGGCAATACTAATAATATTAATTGAGCCATATGTTAGGTCACCTATAGCAAGCTCCGCAAGCTCTGGGGTTATGGTGCCTTATGTTAGGTCACCTATTGCCAGTACGGTCTATACCATACTCTGAGTCTCTTAATCTCAATATAAATGGCTATCAAGATCCGCAAGATCCGGGGTTATGGAGCGATATGTTAGGTCACCTATTGCCAGTACGGTCTATACCATACTCTGAGTCTCTTAATCTCAATATAAATGGCTATAAAGATCCGCAAGCTCTGGGGTTATGGAGCCTTATGTTAGGTCACCTATTGCCAGTATGGTCTATACCATACTCTGAGTCTCTTAATCTCAATATATATGGTTATCAAGCTCCGCAAGCTCTGGGGTTATGGAGCCTTATGTTAGGTCACCTATTGCCAGTACGGTCTATACCATACTCTGAGTCTCTTAATCTCAATATATATGGCTATCAAGCTCCGCAAGCTCTGGGGTTATGGAGCCTTATGTTAGGTCACCTATTGCCAGTACGGTCTATACCATACTCTGAGTCTCTTAATCTCAATATATATGGCTATCAAGATCCGCAAGATCCGGGGTTATGGAGCCTTATGTTAGGTCACCTATTGCCAGTACGGTCTATACCATACTCTGAGTCTCTTAATCTCAATATATATGGCTATCAAGCTCCGCAAGCTCTGGGGTTATGGAGCCTTATGTTAGGTCACCTATTGCTAGTACGGTCTATACCATACTCTGAGTCTCCTAATCTCAATATATATGGCTATCAAGCTCCGCAAGCTCTTGGGTTATGGTGCCTTATGTTAGGTCACCTATTGCCAGTATGGTCTATACCATACTCTGAGTCTCCTAATCTCAATATATATGGCTATCAAGCTCCGCAAGCTCTGGGGTTATGGTGCCTTATGTTAGGTCACCTATTGCCAGTATGGTCTATACCATACTCTGAGTCTCCTAATCTCAATATATATGGCTATCAAGCTCCGCAAGATCCGGGGTTATGGAGCCATGTGTTAGGTCACCTATTGCCAGTACGGTCTATACCATACTCTGAGTCTCTTAATCTCAATATAGATGGCTATCAAGCTCCGCAAGCTCTGGGGTTATGGAGCCATATGTTAGGTCACCTATTGCCAGTACGGTCTATACCATACTCTGAGTCTCTTAATCTCAATATATATGGCTATCAAGATCCACAAGATCCGGGGTTATGGAGCCTTATGTTAGGTCACCTATTGCCAGTACGGTCTATACCATACTCTGAGTCTCTTAATCTCAATATATATGGCTATCAAGCTCCGCAAGATCCAGGGCTATGGAGCCTTATGTTAGGTCACCTATTGCTAGTACGGTCTATACCATACTCTGAGTCTCCTAATCTCAATATATATGGCTATCAAGCTCCGCAAGCTCTGGGGTTATGGTGCCTTATGTTAGGTCACCTATTGCCAGTACGGTCTATACCATACTCTGAGTCTCCTAATCGCAATATATATGGCTATCAAGCTCCGCAAGATCCGGGGTTATGGAGCCTTATGTTAGGTCACCGATTGCCAGTACGGTCTTTACCATACTCTGAGTCTCTTAATCTCAATATATATGGCTATCAAGCTCCGCAAGCTCTGGGGTTATGGAGCCTTATGTTAGGTCACCTATTGCCAGTACGGTCTATACCATACACTGAGTCTCTTAATCTCAATATATATAGCTATCAAGCTCCGCAAGCTCTGGGGTTATGGAGCCATGTGTTAGGTCACCTATTGCCAGTACGGTCTATACCATACTCTGAGTCTCTTAATCTCAATATATATGGCTATCAAGCTCCGCAAGCTCTGGGGTTATGGAGCCTTATGTTAGTTCACCTATTGCTAGTACGGTCTATACCATACT
Source organism: Pelobates fuscus (assembly GCF_036172605.1). NCBI lineage: Eukaryota > Metazoa > Chordata > Amphibia > Anura > Pelobatidae > Pelobates > Pelobates fuscus. Next base: position 2,174,647 of record NC_086319.1, on the reverse strand, counting down.
CTGAGTCTCCTAATCTCAATATATATGGCTATCAAGCTCCGCAAGCTCTGGGGTTATGGAGCCATGTGTTAGGTCACCTATTGCCAGTACGGTCTATACCATACTCTGAGTCTCTTAATCTCAATATAGATGGCTATCAAGCTCCGCAAGCTCTGGGGTTATGGAGCCATATGTTAGGTCACCTATTGCCAGTACGGTCTATACCATACTCTGAGTCTCTTAATCTCAATATATATGGCTATCAAGCTCCGCAAGATCCAGGGCTATGGAGCCTTATGTTAGGTCACCTATTGCTAGTACGGTCTATACCATACTCTGAGTCTCCTAATCTCAATATATATGGCTATCAAGCTCCGCAAGCTCTGGGGTTATGGTGCCTTATGTTAGGTCACCTATTGCCAGTACGGTCTATACCATACTCTGAGTCTCCTAATCGCAATATATATGGCTATCAAGCTCCGCAAGATCCGGGGTTATGGAGCCTTATGTTAGGTCACCGATTGCCAGTACGGTCTTTACCATACTCTGAGTCTCTTAATCTCAATATATATGGCTATCAAGCTCCGCAAGCTCTGGGGTTATGGAGCCTTATGTTAGGTCACCTATTGCCAGTACGGTCTATACCATACACTGAGTCTCTTAATCTCAATATATATAGCTATCAAGCTCCGCAAGCTCTGGGGTTATGGAGCCATGTGTTAGGTCACCTATTGCCAGTACGGTCTATACCATACTCTGAGTCTCTTAATCTCAATATATATGGCTATCAAGCTCCGCAAGCTCTGGGGTTATGGAGCCTTATGTTAGTTCACCTATTGCTAGTACGGTCTATACCATACTCTGAGTCTCCTAATCTCAATATATATGGCTATCAAGCTCCGCAAGCTCTGGGGTTATGGAGCCATGTGTTAGGTCACCTATTGCCAGTACGGTCTATACCATACTCTGAGTCTCTTAATCTCAATATAGATGGCTATCAAGCTCCGCAAGCTCTGGGGTTATGGAGCCATATGTTAGGTCACCTATTGCCAGTACGGTCTATACCATACTCTGAGTCTCTTAATCTCAATATATATGGCTATCAAGATCCGCAAGATCCGTGGTTATGGAGCCTTATGTTAGGTCACCTATTGCCAGTACGGTCTATACCATACTCTGAGTCTCTTAATCTCAATATATATGGCTATCAAGCTCCGCAAGATCCGGGGCTATGGAGCCATATGTTAGGTCACCTATTGCCAGTACGGTCTATACCATACTCTGAGTCTCTTAATCTCAATATATATGGCTATCAAGCTCCGCAAGATCCGGGGTTATGGTGCCTTATGTTAGGTCACCTATTGCTAGTACGGTCTATACCATACTCTGAGTCTCTTAATCTCAATATATATGGCTTTCAAGATCCGCAAGATCCGGGGTTATGGAGCCATATGTTAGGTCACCTATTGCCAGTACGGTCTATACCATACTCTGAGTCTCCTAATCTCAATATATATGGTTATCAAGCTCCGCAAGCCCTGGGGTTATGGAGCCATATGTTAGGTCACCTATTGCCAGTATGGTCTATACCATACTCTGAGTCTCTTAATCTCAATATATATGGCTATCAAGCTCCGCAAGATCCGGGGTTATGGAGCCTTATGTTAGGTCACCTATCGCCTGTACCATACCTAGCTCCCAATGCAAATACCTATTTTGTTTTACTTTTTATCTTATCTACAGCCACATTGTCTCGTTTTCTTGTAATTTAGAAACTGATGTGCAGTTTTTCGTATTACAACATGGATCTGATTATATGGCTTGTACAAAGTCAATATTTAATATGTACCGATGTGCGACAAAATAAAAGATTGAAAAAGAATATGAAACCTTATAATGCAGTGCTCCTAACTCTGCTGGATGACCGTAAGTGCACACTATATACCTAACCATGTGCGCAGTGTGTACATGTATTACATACATAGTGTACATGATTTGGCATTCTGTTTGGAAGTAAAATGATTCCTCTATTAATTGTTTTCCAGTTTTAGCTGCTGGTAATCCATAAGTGCATCTAATTTTTTACCTATTCAGCGTGACATTGGGAGAAGAGGCTCGGAAATATCTCCAGCAATCAGAGCGCCCGGAGACGTATGCAGCACAAATGACTCATTAACTCAATAGCACATAATAAAAGAGAGCATCAATTAATTAATGAGTCACTCGCAAATCACTTTGATTACAACAGAGCAGAAATAGCAGTTAAAGGAGCTTTGCATCCATCTCATCATTGTTTTATCTGCATTTCTTCCAGGTATAAAAGCCAAGAATATCTTGAGAGCTATCGGTTCCAGCTTATTACGGGGATAAAACGAGGTGCTTGTTGCTGGGAATAACATGTTCTGGTTTCTATACGGAGCCCGCAGAGAGTTAATCTCATAGTTTTCATCTCACCGGATACTTTAATAAACGTTCCATAAGGATTTGCTTAACGCTCATAGCGTCCGCCAGTTAGTGCAGATGTTTTGCGACCTCCTGTTAAAGCCTGAACATGGTGCTATATTGGGCCAAACTGATATCATTGTCATATTCGAGCTAAGTGTGGGGCTTTAATTAACCCAAAGACAGGCAGACCGTGGCCATGAAGGAAGGCAAATGTTAATTAACCACCACCACTCTCTAACACCACCATTAACTACAACTACCATTGACTACCACCACCATTCACTACCACCACCACTCTCTAACACCACCATTCACTACCTCCACCACTCTCTAACACCACCATTCACTACCTCCACCACTCTCTAACACCACCATTCACTACCACCAACACAGGGCAGCAATGAGCCATGGTTTTATTAGTTACAGACAAAAATCTCATCCCATGGCCCCCAAAACCTCATTCTCATAACTAGCAAAGGATGCATTCAGAAATGTCCCTCAGCCCTCCACACAGGTACTTGAAGAGATCACTTCTACAGCTTATTGTATTATTACAGCTTATTGTATTATTACAGTATATTATATCCAGATAATTTCATTATTACAATTTATTGAATAATTTCAGCTCATTGAATCACCACAGCGTATTGTATTATTACAGGTCATTGCATCATCATAGCTCAGTGTATTATTATAGCTCAGTGTATTATTACAGCTCAGTGTATTATTACAGATCAGTTTATTATTATAGCTCAGTATATTATTATAGCTCAGTTTATTATTATAGCTCAGTGTATTATAACAGCTCAGTTTATTATTATAGATCAGTGTATTATTATAGCTCAGTGTATTATAGCTCAGTGTATTATAGCTCAGTTAATTATTATAGCTCAGTGTATTATTATAGCTCAGTGTATTATTATAGCTCAGTTTATTATTATAGATCAGTGTATTATTACAGCTCAGTGTATTATTATAGATCAGTGTATTATTACAGCTCAGTGTATTATTATAGCTCAGTGTATTTTAATAGCACAGTTTATTATTATTATAGCTCAGTGTATTATAATAGCTCAGTTTATTATTATAGCTCAGTGTATTATTACAGCTCAGTTTATTATTATAGCTCAGTGTATTATTATAGCTCAGTTTATTATTATAGGTCAGTGTATTATTATAGCTCAGTGTATTATTATAGCTCAGTTTATTATTATAGAACAGTGCATTATTATAGCTCAGTGTATTATTATAGCTCAGTTTATTATTATAGCTCAGTGTATTATTACAGCTCAGTTTATTATTATAGCTCAGTGTATTATTATAGCTCAGTGTATTATAGCTCAGTTAATTATTATAGCTCAGTGTATTATTATAACTCAGTTTATTATTAAAGCTCAGTGTATGATTACAGCTCAGTTTATTATTATACCTCAGTTTATTATTATAGCTCAGTTTATTATTATTATAGCTCAGTATATTATTATAGTTCAGTTTATTATTATAGCTCAGTGTATAATTATAGCTCAGTTTATTATTATAGCTCAGTGTATTATTATAGCTCAGTTTATTATTATAGCTCAGTGTATTATTATAGCTCAGTTTATTATTATAGCTCAGTGTATTATTATAGCTCAGTGTATTATAGCTCAGTTAATTATTATAGCTCAGTGTATTATTATAGCTCAGTTTATTATTATAGCTCAGTATATTATTATAGCTCAGTTTATTATTATAGCTCAGTGTATGATTACAGCTCAGTTTATTATTATACCTCAGTTTATTATTATAGCTCAGTTTATTATTATTATAGCTCAGTATATTATTATAGCTCAGTTTATTATTATAGATCAGTGTATTATTACAGCTCAGTGTATTATTATAGCTCAGTGTATTTTAATAGCACAGTTTATTATTATAGCTCAGTGTATTATAATAGCTCAGTTTATTATTATAGCTCAGTGTATTATTACAGCTCAGTTTATTATTATAGCTCAGTGTATTATTATAGCTCAGTTTATTATTATAGGTCAGTTTATTATTATAGCTCAGTGTATTATTATAGCTCAGTTTATTATTATAGCTCAGTGTATTATTACAGCTCAGTTTATTATTATAGCTCAGTGTATTATTATAGCTCAGTTTATTATTATAGCTCAGTGTATTATTATAGCTCAGTTTATTATTATAGCTCAGTGTATTATTATAGCTCCGTGTATTATAGCTCAGTTCATTATTATAGCTCAGTGTATTATTATAGCTCAGTTTATTATTATAGCTCAGTGTATGATTACAGCTCAGTTTATTATTATACCTCAGTATATTATTATAGTTCAGTGTATTATTATAGCTCAGTTTATTATTATAGCTCAGTGTATTATTATAGCTCAGTGTATTATAGTTCAGTTAATTATTATAGCTCAGTGTATTATTATAGCTCAGTTTATTATTATAGCTCAGTGTATGATTACAGCTCAGTTTATTATTATACCTCAGTATATTATTATAGCTCAGTGTATTATTATAGCTCAGTTTATTATTATAGCTCAGTGTATTATTATAGCTCAGTGTATTATAGTTCAGTTAATTATTATAGCTCAGTGTATTATTATAGCTCAGTTTATTATTATAGCTCAGTGTATGATTACAGCTCAGTTTATTATTATACCTCAGTTTATTTTTATAGCTCAGTATATTATTATAGCTCAGTTTATTATTATTATTATTATAGCTCAGTATATTATTATAGCTCAGTTTATTATTATAGATCAGTGTATTATTACAGCTCAGTGTATAATTATAGCTCAGTTTATTATTATAGCTCAGTGTATTATTATAGCTCAGTTTATTATTATAGCTCAGTGTATTATTATAGCTCAGTTTATTATTATAGCTCAGTGTATTATTATAGCTCAGTGTATTATAGCTCAGTTAATTATTATAGCTCAGTGTATTATTATAGCTCAGTTTATTATTATAGCTCAGTATATTATTATAGCTCAGTTTATTATTATAGCTCAGTGTATGATTACAGCTCAGTTTATTATTATACCTCAGTTTATTATTATAGCTCAGTTTATTATTATTATAGCTCAGTATATTATTATAGCTCAGTTTATTATTATAGATCAGTGTATTATTACAGCTCAGTGTATTATTATAGCTCAGTGTATTTTAATAGCACAGTTTATTATTATAGCTCAGTGTATTATAATAGCTCAGTTTATTATTATAGCTCAGTGTATTATTACAGCTCAGTTTATTATTATAGCTCAGTGTATTATTATAGCTCAGTTTATTATTATAGGTCAGTTTATTATTATAGCTCAGTGTATTATTATAGCTCAGTTTATTATTATAGCTCAGTGTATTATTACAGCTCAGTTTATTATTATAGCTCAGTGTATTATTATAGCTCAGTTTATTATTATAGCTCAGTGTATTATTATAGCTCAGTTTATTATTATAGCTCAGTGTATTATTATAGCTCAGTGTATTATAGCTCAGTTCATTATTATAGCTCAGTGTATTATTATAGCTCAGTTTATTATTATAGCTCAGTGTATGATTACAGCTCAGTTTATTATTATACCTCAGTATATTATTATAGTTCAGTGTATTATTATAGCTCAGTTTATTATTATAGCTCAGTGTATTATTATAGCTCAGTGTATTATAGTTCAGTTAATTATTATAGCTCAGTGTATTATTATAGCTCAGTTTATTATTATAGCTCAGTGTATGATTACAGCTCAGTTAATTATTATACCTCAGTATATTATTATAGCTCAGTGTATTATTATAGCTCAGTTTATTATTACAGCTCAGTGTATTATTATAGCTCAGTGTATTATAGTTCAGTTAATTATTATAGCTCAGTGTATTATTATAGCTCAGTTTATTATTATAGCTCAGTGTATGATTACAGCTCAGTTTATTATTATACCTCAGTTTATTTTTATAGCTCAGTATATTATTATAGCTCAGTTTATTATTATTATTATAGCTCAGTATATTATTATAGCTCAGTTTATTATTATAGATCAGTGTATTATTACAGCTCAGTGTATTATTATAGCTCAGTGTATTTTAATAGCACAGTTTATTATTATAGCTCAGTGTATTATTACAGCTCAGTTTATTATTATAGCTCAGTGTATTATTACAGCTCAGTTTATTATTATAGCTCAGTGTATTATTATAGCTCAGTTTATTATTATAGGTCAGTTTATTATTATAGCTCAGTGTATTATTATAGCTCAGTTTATTATTATAGCTCAGTGTATTATTACAGCTCAGTTTATTATTATAGCTCAGTGTATTATTATAGCTCAGTTTATTATTATAGCTCAGTGTATTATTATAGCTCAGTTTATTATTATAGCTCAGTGTATTATTATAGCTCAGTGTATTATAGCTCAGTTAATTATTATAGCTCAGTGTATTATTATAGCTCAGTTTATTATTATAGCTCAGTGTATGATTACAGCTCAGTTTATTATTATACCTCAGTTTATTATTATAGCTCAGTATATTATTATAGCTCAGTATATTATTATAGCTCAGTTTATTATTATAGCTCAGTGTATGATTACAGCTCAGTTTATTATTATACCTCAGTTTATTATTATAGCTCAGTATATTATTATAGCTCAGTTTATTATTATTACAGCTCAGTGTATTATTATAGCTCAGTGTATTATTATACCTCAGTTTATTATTATAGCTAAGTATATTATTATAGCTCAGTTTATTATTATTATAGCTCAGTGTATTATTATAGCTCAGTTTATTATTATAGCTCAGTGTATTATAGCTCAGTATATTATTATAGCTCAGTGTATTATTATACCTCAGTGTATTATTATAGCTCAGTGTTTTTTTTGCTCAGTTAATTATTATAGCTCAGTGTATTATTATAGCTCAGTTTATTATTATAGCTCAGTGTATGATTACAGCTCAGTTTATTATTATACCTTAGTGTATAATCATAGCTCAGTTTATTATTATAGCTCAGTGTATTATTATAGCTCAGTTTATTATTATAGCTCAGTGTATTATTATAGCTCAGTTTATTATTCAGCTCATTGTATTACAGCAGCTCATTGTAGTGATTTTAGTGCAAATAGTAATTGGGTGCCACTTTCAAGCAGTTTTGATATTACAGCTCAATTATTATTACAGCTCATTGTATCATTTCAATTACTGTATTACTGCAGCTTATTGTATTATTGCAGCTCATTGCATTATTATAGCTGAGTGGATTATTATAGCTCATTGCATTATTATAGCTCAGTGTATTATTATAGCTCAGTGTATTATAACAGCTCAGTGTATTATAACAGCTCAGTGTATTATTACAGCTCAGTGTATTATTATATCTCAGTGTATTATAACAGCTCAGTTAATTATTACAGCTCATTGCATTATTATAGCTCAGTGTATTATAACACTTCAGTTAATTATTATAGCTCATTGCATTATTATAGCTCAGTGTATTATTATATCTCAGTGTATTATAACAGCTCAGTTAATTATTATAGCTCATTGCATTATTATAGCTCAGTGTATTACTGCAGCGCATTGTATTTGTACAGCTCATTGTAGTGGTTTTGGTGCAAATAGTAATTGAGTGCCATATAATATTGGGGCAATTTTATAATATTGGGGATATTGCATAATATTGGGGATTTTGCGTAATATTGGGGATATTATTGTGTAATATTGAGGATATTGAATTCATCTCTTCATTATCACTCCAACCTTGATAGTGGAGTTAGGCTGAAATACCCCCATGTGACTGTAATCTTTTAATCAATATTTCTTGTGTTGGCACTCAAAAAAGAAAAAAGAGAAAACAAGGATGAAAACAAGAAAAAAAGAAAAATGGAAAAAATAAATATTGTAAACTTGAAAAAATGAATAAAGAACTGAAAAGTTAAAAACATATACAAAAAATAGACTGCTTACTGAAGAAAGTTGGTTGGATCTCACCACAGATTATTGAAGCTGTAGGTGTGGACTATAGAGTGAAGTCTGGCCACTTGTGGATAGGTATCCAATAGACCGATGGTAAAAAGATTCAAAGGTTTTACTTGATCAGATGAATAATAATGAGAGATAATCTCCAAGCGGTCCGGTCTCCGTTTCCCGTCTCCTGTCTCACGTGGGCCTTTGGAGGGGCATTTCTGTCCCGAGCGCGCAGCCCGGCACATACCAGGCACGAGACAGGAGACGTGAAATGGAGACCGGACCGCTTGGGGATTATCTCTCATTATCTCACACCTACAGCTTTAATAATCTGTGGTGAGATCCAACCAATTTACAAAACAAGGTGACTGTGCACCCTTTCCCTAACACATCAGTTACTGGATGGCCATCCTGCCATAACTCGATGTCCGCTAATTAAGTCCTCCCATCCCCGGCCCAGCTGCCACTTATCAACTCTCCAATTTGAAAAGCTACCAAAAATGCCCACACAAAAGCCACCATTAATAAAGCCACCTCAAAACGAGAATAACACACATCCGGCAAAACCACAATTGAAACTTGCAGGATCCTGACATGACACAGGCCTCCTATTAATTGCAGATTTCCTGCCCTTCCTAATACCCTTTAATGTTTGTCGAACTATAAAATGTTTAGTAACATCCACCCACTCAACCAGGGCCAGACTGGCCCACCGGGATATCGGGAAATGTCCTGATGGGCCGTGGCACCTGGAGGCTGTGCATGTAGTTGCCACCGGGTGGCCAGTCCGGTGGCACACTGTGAGGGGGCCGACCGTGTTCCACACTGATGAGCAGTGAACTGTCAGCAAAGGAGAAATGAAGGAGGGAGCATGTCTCTCTATCATGCTCCCACGCAGTTCACACAATTCCCAGCACAGTATGATGTGGCTGTTCCACATGAAAGATAATCAGCTACCAGGCATGTGGCATGCCCAGAAAGCAATATTCAAAAGACAAACAAAACAAAATGCCAGAGCAAGCTGGAATAGACCCAATTCCATGTCAGCCTTGGCCATCAAGACCTCATAGCCCGCCCTCTGAACCAACTCGACTGCTTGGTCAAATGATGCATAATGTCCCTAGCGCAGGTTTGCAGTAATGTCATAATTTACTAATGATCTTTGGGATACAACAAATGATGGAAGAAAGGAATGAATACCGTGTGAAATCTGTCCTAAATGATACCTATCACAGAGCTACTAGACAGGGAGTAACCCAAAATAAAGACAATGTAAAAAGAGAGGAGACCCTTGAAACAAACAACGGGATCCTAAATAGTAGTTCTGAATACTCCGAAAGAAAAAATTACCAGAAGGTCCAGGGAGCGTGAAAAGAGGCAGGAAATAAGTAACACAATTGCGCTAGGTAGTCGAGGTAGAGAGTCCTAACAAACGTACCGATGTAGATAGGGGGGTATATTATGTAGAGAGCCCCCTTACTATCTATAGAGATTCAAACTCAATAGATACAAAGGGTCTCCTCTTTTTTTTTACATGTAACTAGGGCAGTTCAATAAAATACAAACACAACAGTTAACAGAGTGTAGCAGGAGGACCTCTTGGAAACAGGACAGGCAGGGAAGGCCTCTTGGAAACAGGACAGGCAGGGCAGGCCTTCTGGAAACAGGACAGGTAGGAGAGGAACACAGGGAACATGCAGCTAGCACAGAATAAAAGACCAGACCAAAAACATTGAACTGGCAAACAAGAAAGGGTGAGGCCCAACCTAATAGGGAGAAGTTACCGTATATACTCGAGTATAAGCCACATTTTTTGTGCTGAAAAACCCCAACTCGTCTTATACTCGAGTCAATTGTCTGTATTATGGCAACTTTCATTGCCATAATACAGACTGGGGGCTGTGGGGGCTGCAGAGCGTTTACTTACCTCTCCTGCAGCTCCTGTCAGCTCCTGTCAGCTCCCTCCGCCTCCGCGCCGGTCCGTTCAGCACCTCTGTCAGCTCCCAGTGTAAGTCTCGCGAGAGCCGCGGGGTCATAGTGCGGCCGCGAGACTTACACTGGGACTTACACTGGGAGCTGCATGGACCGGTGCGGAGGAGGAGGGAGCTGACAGGAGCTGAAGGAGAGGTAAGTAAGAGCTCTGCCAGCCTCCCTCCTACACAGTGCCCATCCACTGGACCACCAGGGAGTGAGAGCCCCCCTCCCTGCCATGTATCAAGCAGGGAGGGGGGACGAAAAAAAATTAAATAAAAATAAAATAAAAAAAATAATTAAAAATAATAATAAAATAAAATACAAATAATAATAAAAAAATATTAAAATAATTAAAAAAAAATAATACTAAAATTGCCCACCACTACCAAGGCTCTGCAACACACACACACACACTGCACTCATACACACACACACTGCACTCATACACACACACTGCACTCATACACACACTGCACTCATACACACACTGCATTCATACATACACTGCACTCATACACACACTGCACTCATACACACACTGCATTCATACATACACTGCACTCATACACACACACTGCACTCATACACACACTGCACTCATACACACACTGCATTCATACACACTGCACTCATACACTCACACTGCATTCATTATATACACACACTGTAAATAAATATTCAATTAATATAATTTTTTTAGGATCTAATTTTATTTAGAAATTTACCAGTAGCTGCTGCATTTCCCACCCTAGTCTTATACTCGAGTCAATACGTTTTCCCAGTTTTTGGGGGTAAAATTAGGGGCCTCGGCTTATATTCGGGTCGGCTTATACTCGAGTATATACGGTAATTGGAAAGTACTGCACCAGACTGAGAATAAACTAAATCGTGACAATGGTATACGAAGTGGTAATTGATCCCGCACCAAAAATAAAACCTTATGGGAATATTTTATATCTAGCTATCATCTACTTATATTATCTTACGGTTATTATTGGATTGCACAGAACCAAGTCTGTTCTATGACAACCACTAGTGATGTCGCGAACATAACATTTTCGGTTCGCGAACGGCGGACGCGAACGTCCGCAAATGTTCGCGAACCGGTGAACCGTGCGAACCGCCATAGCCTTCAATAGGCAGGCGGATTTTAAAACCCACAGGGACTCTTTATAACCACAATAGTGGTTGAAGGGGGTGGGGGGAGGAGACCTACTCTCCTTCCCCCCCGGCCCCCACCCCTGGGTTCGGGTGGGGGCCATAAAAATAACAATTAGGGGGGACCTATTGTCCCCCCCGGCCCCCACCCCTGAGCGGCGGGTGGGGGCCCTACAAATAACAATTAGGGGGGGACCTATTGTCCCCCCCGGCCCCCACCCCTGAGCGGCGGGTGGGGGCCCTAAAAATAACAATTAGGGGGGACCTATTGTCCCCCCCGGCCCCCACCCCTGAGCGGCGGGTGGGGGCCCTACAAATAACAATTAGGGGGGGACCTATTGTCCCCCCCGGCCCCCACCCCTGAGCGGCGGGTGGGGGCCCTACAAATAACAATTAGGGGGGGACCTATTGTCCCCCCCAGCCCCCACCCCTGAGCGGCGGGTGGGGGCCCTAAAAATAACAATTAGGGGGGGACCTATTGTCCCCCCCGGCCCCCACCCCTGAGCGGCGGGTGGGGGCCCTACAAATAACAATTAGGGGGGACCTATTGTCCCCCCCCGGCCCCCACCCCTGAGCGGTGGGTGGGGGCCCTAAATACAAAGGGGGGGGGACCCAAGTCACTCCCCCCCAAAAAAAATAATCTATCTACCTACCCCCCTCACACTAAAAATAATGTTTTCTTTCTTCTACAATCTTCTTTTTTCAGCCCCAAAAAGGGCAAATAAAAAACCATAATAACCGACGCAAAAAAAAAAAAAAACGACCGCACAAAAAAAATAATCCATCTTCACCCATGGAGGGCTCCGCGCAGACTGAGCTCTGCAGGGCGGGAGAAGGCTTATAAAGCCTTGCCACGCCCTGCAATTAGGCTAAGAACACTCTGATTGGCTGGTTTAAGCCAATCAGAGTGCTCTTTGTCATTTTACACAGCGTGGGAAAATTCCAAAGAACTTTCCCACGCGTGTAAAATGACACAGAGCACTGTGATTGGATGGCTCAGGGGTGGGGGCCGGGGGGGGGACAATAGGTCCCCCCCTTATTGTTAATTTTAGGGCCCCCACCCACCGCTCAGGGGTGGGGGCCGGGGGGGACAATAGGTCCCCCCCTTATTGTTCATTTTAGGGCCCCCACCCACCGCTCAGGGGTGGGGGCCGGGGGGGACAGTAGGTCCCCCTCTTATTGTGATTTTTAGGGCCCCCATCCCTTTTTGCGAGTAGGGGCACAATTTACTAATACTAAGTAATTTTTACTTAGTATTAGTAAATTAATAGGGGGCGGACCGAACATCGCATATGTTCGCCCGCCGTGGCGAACGCGAACACGCGATGTTCGCCGGGAACTATTCGCCAGCGAACAGTTCGGTACATCACTAACAACCACCACTAAACAAATTCAAAACTTACAAATGAAAAAGATTGTATTTGAAAAAAAAAAAAAAAAAAGATGGCTGGAAAACTGTTCTTGATGTTGATAGAACCCTTAGAAGAAATATACTTTCAGATAATTGTTCCTGATAACTAGCTCTCACTATCGAATTGAAAGTTAGTTGTGGTGTTCCCCATTTCCGCTTTGTGTTGAATAATTTGCAGAAGTGAATTGTGCACAATGTGTGTCCGGAACAAATTCTTTAACAACCTCACACATGTCTTTAGAAACAGCTGAGATGAACTGGATTTGGACCACAGAGAAACGAATACAAAGCTATGATTGTTACCAGACAAGTCGTTTTATTTTCCTATATTGAATAGAAAGCAGCTATCAATAGTGCTTCCATGCCTTTTACAACTATAACATAAATATAATTCTAGAGGTATTAAAAATGAGTCTATTTAGAATTTGTTCTGCACTAAATGTATGTCTAGATTTCCTCAATGATAATACGACCCTGAAGATCTGATCAGATTCTTTGAAAATCTCTTTCTAAAGCCTTTTTCTTATGAAATGTAAGAATGCCTATTCTGCCCTTTATCTGTACGATCAAGATTTATTGACCGACTATGCTTATCACGCCATGGGCTGAAGCACGATAAATCCATGGATGTGCTTTGATTGCTTTGGTGGATTTTGCTAACGATGTCCATATGAGAAACGCGTGTATTTTGCTCAGAGGACAAAGACGGTTATCTTTACCTTCTCTGATGTGGCTGATGGGTTTTCTGTCCTGGCTACCGACTGAAAGTTCAGTGATGGAAAGATCATCATGACACTGGGTCCTTGTATGTTACGGAGCTCGGAGCTAGGCTATAGTACATCTGGGAAATACACTACATTGTGTGTGAGAATTCCACCATGAAATATTCATCACAGAATCATTTACAATGTGAGGTGGGGAACATCTCCACAAATCGTAGTTCTTACACAAAAAACAAGTACTCTACCTTTACAGCAAAATGGACTTTTGTGGCATGTTGGAAATCAGCCTGAAAGTACCAGAAAGGATTCTGCAAATAGTAATGTTATCGTTCCCTGTCACAGAGCTGAGTGTTAAATGCGTCTGTCCCTCAAAGCAACCCATAATGTGATCAGCAAGAATCTATTTGTATCCATTTTGTGTTAGGAGAGCTAAATAAACTGCAACAATATTGCCTTTAATATATGTATTCTTATCTCATATTAAATACCAAAGCACGTTAATAGCAGGATGCAGGGTGGGCCGGAGAACACATTTTATTATTTGTCTGCCCTCATTTACCTGGTATCTGGAAAAGAAACATTTTCTGTATGTACTAAGAAACGCTACTTTGAACCAACAAGGCCAGTCTAAGCAGTTATTAGTTATCCCGATGTATAATGAACCGGTGGGGTAGAGAGAGGGTTCATGATAATAGTGAATTATTGGACACACTTATCTCAGGGACCATCCCACCTTAGATGTAAATTGTACACCATAATTATAAGATGGAACTTAGTCTACGTTCTTGGTTAAATGCCACAGCGATGGACAGAACTTAAAGTGTAATTAGACGTGCTCCCATAGGTGGCTCGGAAACATCTGTTAGTCAAATACACAGGTGTCTGCAATCACACAAACTGCAAATTAAAAAATGTTTTTCATTATAAATCCTACTTTAAAAAGTAAATTATAAAACAGTAACATTCAAATTGATGTAATTAGGACATTCTGTGTCCAACTAAACAAATGTACTGAGTGGGGAAATGAATATTAGAATCTGGTATCAGGAATAACAGGCTGAGATAGGACGTGATGCAGTGTGTTATAAACCTCTAGCAGTACCGGCTGGGTCACCGATAGAGAATGTACCTAGCAGTGTGTTATAAACCTCTAGCAGTACCGGTTGGGTCATCGATAGAGCATGCACCAAGCAGTGCGTTATAAACCTCTAGCAGTACCGGCTGGGTCACCGATAGAGAATGTACCTAGTAGTACGTTATAGACCTCTAGCAGTACCAGCTGGGTCACTGATAGAGAATGTAGTGCGTTATAGACCTCCAGAAGGACCGGCTGGGTCACCTATAGAGCATGTACCTAGTAGTGCGTTATAGACCTCTAGCAGTACCGGCTGGGTCACCGATAGAGCATGTACCTAGTAGTGCGTTATAGACCTCTAGCAGTACCGGCTGGGTCACCAATAGAGCATGTACCTAGTAGTGCATTATAGACCTCTAGCAGTACCGGCTGGGTTACCGGTAGAGCATGTACCTAGTAGTGCGTTATAGACCTCTAGCAGTACCGGCTGGGTCACCGATAGAGAATGTACCTAGCAGTGTGTTATAAACCTCTAGCAGTACCGGTTGGGTCATCGATAGAGCATGCACCTAGCAGTGCGTTATAAACCTCTAGCAGTACCGGCTGGGTCACCGATAGAGGTTGTGCGTTATAGACCTCTAGCAGTACCGGCTGGGTCACCGATAGAGAATGTACCTAGCAGTGTGTTATAAACCTCTAGCAGAACCGGCTGGGTCACCGATAGAGAATGTACCTAGCAGTGTGTTATAAACCTTTAGCAGTACCATCTGGGTCACAGAAAGAATGTGTACCTAGCAGTGTGTTATAAACCTCTAGCAGTACCAGCTGGGTCACTAATAGAGAATGTAGTGCGTTATAGACCTCCAGCAGTACCGGCTGGGACACTGATAGAGCATGAACCTAGTAGTGCGTTATAGACCTCTAGCAGTACCGGCTGGGTCACCGATAGAGCATGTACCTAGTAGTGCATTATAGACCTCTAGCAGTACCGGCTGGGTTACCAGTAGAGAATGTACCTAGAAGTGCGTTATAGACCTCTAGCAGTACCGGCTGGGTCACCGATAGAGCATGTACCTAATAGTGCGTTATAGACCTCTAGCAGTACCGGCTGGGTCACCGATAGAGAATGTACCTAGCAGTGTGTTATAAACCTCAAGCAGTACCGGTTGGGTCATCGATAGAGCTTGCACCTAGCAGTGCGTTATAAACCTCTAGCAGTACCGGCTGGGTCACCGATAGAGGTTGTGCGTTATAGACCTCTAGCAGTACCGGCTGGGTCACCGATAGAGAATGTACCTAGCAGTGTGTTATAAACCTTTAGCAGTACCAGCTGGGTCACAGAAAGAATGTGTACCTAGCAGTGTGTTATAAACCTCTAGCAGTACCAGCTGGGTCACCGATAGAGAATGTACCTAGTAGTGCGTTATAGACTGTAACGGACCGTTTCAGCAGACAAGGGGTTAAAATCCGTTTAGGCGATATGCCCCTTTCTGAGAGACAGGCACAGCTACTGCAGAACACCAAACTCCCAAACTGGATACAAAATAGCACTCCAAACTGGAACCTCACGAGCAGCTGCTAGCAGGCGAACAGGAAAAGCATACATCAGCTTACACTCCTGGCAATCAGTCTCCAACAGCATACAGTGAATCCCCCCAATAACGAGACAAGGCTCCGTGTTGAGGGTCAAGCAGTGGTCTGAGGTGCTGGCACACCCAGCCTGGTTTTTATTGCAGTTGTTACAATACAGGTCCGCCCACAGGGAGGTATAAAACAACCAATTACATCACAGTTACATCCCACATATTCCCTCCCCTTATCCTGAGAGGAAAGTCAATTATACATACAGTTAAAACATACTTTTTACCCAACTTTCATAACTCTAAAACCATACATCACATTCACATAAAAAAATACATATTTACAATCAATCCATTCAGGGGAACAACATATTAAAAAATGGCATGAATCAGACCAGGGGTTCAAAAGTTAGTAAAGTATCTTTTGGGCCCTGGCTGGCACATGGCTATCTGGCTCAAACTGGTTCCACAGAGCCCTCTGTCCTGGAGACAATGGGAAAATAATCCAATTATATCCAGGGATAGAGGCAGACTCCATTGAGCACATGGTTGCAAAAAGACTTAAAATACAATAAAATACACAAGGTTACATTTACTACATAAAATAAAGACATGCAACATATCCCCAGATAGCTTAAGTCTATGCGCATATTATTGAATGGCGCTCAGACCACACACATACAGTTCAATTGCCATGGAGCTAAAGTCTTTCCCATAGTCTTTCATTATATGAATGGGCTCCATGGCATAGCTATCTGGGGTATCACCGCTCACACAGGGCAAGTACCGAATTACCCCACTGTATTTAAATGGCCAGAATGAGTGACATGCGCTCTGTTAGGGCCGAATACGGTTTTTAAAGGGCCCAATCTCCAAGGGCCATAGTCCAAAGGCAGCAGGCGGGCAACCAGGCTTCTCCAATGCAATGTGGCTAGATTGCTCTCGTCACATAGACCTCTAGCAGTACCGGCTGGGTCACCGATAGAGCATGTACCTAGCAGTGCGTTATAAAGCTCTAGCAGTACCGGCTTTGTCACCGATAGAGCATGTGCGTTATAGACCTCTAGCAGTACTGGCTGGGTCACCGATAGAGAATGTACCTAGCAGTGTGTTATAAACCTCTAGCAGTACCGTCTGGGTCACCGAGAATGTACCTAGCAGTGTGTTATAAACCTTTAGCAGTACCAGCTGGGTCACAGAAAGAAGGTGTACCTAGCAGTGTGTTATAAACCTCTAGCAGTACCAGCTGGGTCACCAATAGAGAATGTACCTAGTAGTGCATTATATACCTCTAGCAGTACCGGCTGGGTCACCGATAGAGAATGTACATAGAAGTGCGTTATAGACGTCTTTCAGCACCAGTTGGGTCACAGAAAGAAGGTGTACCTAGTAGTGTGTTATAAACCTCTAGCAGTACCGCTTGGGTCACCGATAGAGCATGTACAGATAATGCGCCATGACCTCTAGCAGTACCGGCTGTGTCACAGATAGAACGTATACCTAGCAGTGCATTATAGAGCTCTAGCAGGGTCACAGATAGAGAATGTACCTAGCAATGTGTTATAAACCTCTGGCAGTACTGGCTGGGTCACCGATAGAGCATTTACCTAGCAGTGTTTTATAGAGCTCTAGCTGGGTCACAGATAGAGAATGTGCCTAGCAATGTGTTATAAACTTCTGGCAGTACTGGCTGGGTCACCGATATAGAATGTACCTAGCAGTGCGTTAGAGACCTTGTAGCGGAGAGGTAGTATAATCCACAGTATCTCCGCTGGGTAACAGGAACAACATAAAATAATCCAGGCAAATGAATACAGCATACAATAATCCTGGTAGCATTGTAAGAATCCTTCCTTCCCAAGAACTAGACGACACATAGGCTGGGAGTCAACTGAGGTCTTTATTCACAGTTCCAGTATTTATGCAAGTCCCCATGCAAGGGGTTTCCATACTGACATAGCAGGGGTAATACAGTAGGGGACTACATGGGGGACTTAACATTCTGAACATTTCTCCCATCAGGCACTGCTGGACGAGAGGGATACTCCCACCAGGGCCGGCCTTAGGGGTGTGCGAGCTGTGCGGCCGCACAGGGCGCCATGGAGCAGGGGGCGCCGTGCGGCCGCACAGCCGATTTAAAAAAAAAAAAATATATATATTTTTTTTTACATTTGCAGCGGGGGCGGAGCTTACCGTGCGGCGGGGGCGGAGCTAAAAGCGCCGGAAAACTGCTGCAGGGGAAGCAGGAAGGAGTCCCTGCTTCCCCACCAAACAGTCACCAGGAGCTGCACTGCCTCCACAATGAACTCCACAGGTAACTGTGTGATTGTCATGTGAGTGTGACTCTCTGCCTATGTGTATGACTGTCTGCCTCTGTGTGTATGACTGTCTGCCTCTGTGTGTATGACTGTCTGCCTGTGTGTGTCTGTGTGTGTCTGTGTGTATGACTGTCTGCGTGTGTGTGTGTGTGTGTATGACTGTCTGCCTGTGTGTGTGTGTATGACTGTCTGCCTGTGTGTGTGTGTATGACTGTCTGCTTGTGCGTGTGTGGATGTCTTCCTGTGTGTGTATGGCCGTCTGACTCTGTGTGTGTGTGTGTGTCACATACAACCAATACACGCATATCACACACTGTTAATATACCCATTACAAATATCACACATAGCATACATATCACACACAGTCATCACACGTACTATTACATACACAGACAACACAAACATAACAGCATACATGGATGACGGGGGGGGGCGCTGTGAAGATTTTTCGCACAGGGCGTCTAAATGCCTAAGGCCGGCCCTGACTCCCACTGGATTATACCGTTAAGTCGGTTATCCCTCCGTGCTGCAGAACCGGCATTTTACATTAAAACACATAACTTTTATAATATTCACTTTATTTGAACGAATGGACGTTCGGTAGATAGCTGGGGTCTGAGCAGTGGTGTATCTTGGTTTTGTGCTGCCCTAGGCAGGACAAAACTCAGACACCCCCCCCCGCGCACGCGCGCGCCACCCCCACCCAACCCTTCCCCCGCCTTCTAAATACACACATATTCACTGACAGATACGCATACACTAGCTAACAGACAAACACAGTCAGACACACACAGTCGGACACACACACTAACAGACACACACAGTGAGACACACACACTAACAGACACACACAGTGAGACACACACACTAACAAACACACACAGTCGGACACACACACTAACAAACACACACTAACAGACACACACAGTGAGACACACACACTAACAAACACACACAGTCGGACACACACACACTAACAAACACACACAGTCGGACACACACACAGTCGGACACACACACTAACAGACACACACAGTCGGACACACACACAGTGAGACACACACACTAACAAACACACACAGTCGGACACACACACTAACAAACACACACAGTCGGAGACACACACTAACAGACACACACAGTGAGACACACACACTAACAGACACACACAGTTGGACACACACACTAACAAACACACACAGTCGGACACACACACTAACAGACACACACAGTGAGACACACACACTAACAAACACACACAGTCGGACACACACACACTAACAAACACACACAGTCGGACACACACACTAACAGACACACACAGTCGGACACACACACACTAACAGACACACACAGTGAGACACACACACTAACAAACACACACAGTCGGACACACACACTAACAGACACACACAGTGAGACACACACACTAACAAACACACACAGTCGGACACACACTAACAAACACACACAGTCGGACACACACACACACACTAACAAACACACACAGTCGGACACACACACTAACAAACACACACAGTCGGACACACACACTAACAGACACACACAGTGAGACACACACACTAACAGACACACACAGTGAGACACACACACTAACAGACACACACAGTCGGACACACACTAACAAACACACACAGTCGGACACACACACACTAACAGACACACACAGTCAGACACACACACACTAACACACACACCAGTCAGACACACACACACTAATAGACACACACACACACACACACACAGTCACAGACACACACTAACAGACACACTAACACACACACACACACTAACAGACACACACTAACAGACACACACAGTCAGAGACACACACACACACACTCACATTAACACTTTTTTTTTATTTACCCGCCCCCCCGCCTCCTTACCTTTGGGAATGCTGGGGGTGGGGGGGTTCTTCAATTCCCTGGTGGTCAAGTGGCTGCAGGACGGCACTGGCGGGCAGGCTGGGCGGCCGGCGAGGGAGCTCTTCCCCTGAGCTCTCTGCTCAGCTCCCTCGCGCGCCGCCCGCAGAGTGAGGCTGGGAGGCGGAGCCGGAATATGACGTCATATTCCGGCTCCCAGTCTCACTCTGCGGGCGGCGCGCGAGGGAGCTGAGCAGAGAGCTCAGGGGAAGAGCTCCCTCGCCCGCCCGCCCAGCAACCAGCCCAGCATGTCTGTTAGCCGCAAGGCTAACAAGACATTTGCCTTGGGCATTTGGGGGCGGCGTTTTTTGCCGCCCCCTGGAAAATGCCGCCCAAGGCAAATGCCTTGTTTGCCTCGCGGCTAATACGCCCCTGGGTCTGAGCACACATTTCGTGAAAGTACCGCTCAGATCCCAGCATAAATAACCGAACGCCGCACTAAACAAGTATTACATTTAAGTTACATTCAAACTACCGATTGACTTTAGGGAACCACTTTACCAAAGACCGGGGCTCCCGAATGGCTTGGAAGTCACGCAGAAAAGGTAGTGTCCGGATCTATACTCCTACCCATTAAGCAATTAATAGTTCCTCGGAAGTATAGACTAGAGTTATTACGTATCGCCCATGACATTCCTCTGTCTAGGCAAGAAATATGTCCTGACCGTGGTGGACTATGCCACCAGATACCCTGAAGCAGTAGCTTTAACTAATGTGCACACAGAGACGGTAGCAGATGCCCTGATGTGAATATTTTCCTGGGTGGGATTTCCCAAGGAAATTATTTTGGATAGGAACACCCAGTTTACCGCCAAAGTCGCACAACAACTCTGGAAGATATGTGGGGTTCAGCAGATACTGAACTCCGCTTATCACCCCCAGTCCAATGGGCTCTGTGAACGGTTTAACAGAACACTTAAACAGATGATCCGTACGTTCATAGACACTCAGAAGGACTGGGAAAGGTTCCTACCCCACTTACTGTTTGCCTATAGGGAAGTACCGCAGGAATCATCCGGGTTCTCTCCTTTCGAACTATTGTTCGGGAGGAGAGTGAGGGGCCCCCTGGACTTAATTCGGGAACACTGGGAGGGAGAAGAGACTATTGACAGCACCCCCATCGCTACAATTGGTGGCAAGCGACGGGATTTAAACTACCCAGCAAAGCAACGTTCGGCAGAAATTCAAACGAATAGAGGAAAAGAAGCAGCAATTTGTGAGTTTGCTCATTCGAATGAAACAGGAACCCGGGGACACGTGGAAACCCACTAACGGCCGGTGAATGGGCACGAATTATGCACTTTTAAAGCGAAGCACATTGAAAGAGTTAATGGAGGCAAGAGGAACAATAGCCAGCAACAAGGCAAAGGCTATATTAATCGCAGAGCTAATGGAAGGAGACAGAGCCGCAGCTGCTGCAGCACCTTCAAGGGAGGAGGAGCCAACATAATTTGAGAAAGAATACAGGAGCAGGATGGCTCTACTTCCAACAGCACCATCTGAAGAGATGGCCAACAGGATTTTTGCAGATGTACAGGAATACATCATGCTTCGGGGAATGCAGAGGAACCAGCAAGCAGGAGAAAGAGCCGCGACGCCTGTTAACATAATTCCAGGGAAAGCTAAAACTCCCTACCAAGCTTTTAAGAGCTATTCAGAAGCGGACGGTGGGGTAGATGACTACCTGCAAGACTTTGAAAGGTTGTGCCAACTACACGACATCAGTGAGGCCAACCGGGTACCGCTACTAGCAGGGAGATTATCTGGTCGCACAGCAGAAGCGTACCGGGCGGTGGCAGATGAGGACAGCAGAGACTATAGCAAGGTGAAACAAGCCATTTTAGCCCAGTATGCGATAACCGCCAAGGCCTACCGTTTAAAGTTTCGGGACATTAAAAAGACCACGAAAGACACTCACGTGGAATGGGCACACCGCCTACAAAAGGGGTGGTTAGAAGCTACTCAAATTAACACCATAGAGGATCTGTTCCAGTTAATGGTCATGTGTGGCGAAACCAACCTCGCCACTGGGCCCTGGAGAAGCCTGTTTGCTAGCCTCCTACCTACTGACTATGGCCCCTGGGTTATTTGGGGCATATTGTACTGTATATTGCTGCTACTGGCCCTTTTAACAGCATCTATGGACATATTGGGACTTTTGGGACTACTGTCCCTTTAAGACTGTGCTACATATTCTAGTGTACTGCCTGTAATATTATATGTGTATTTGTGTGTTAAGTTTAACCTGGGATATGTATGCAGCATTCATCTGATTGTTCGGTAGAATCACTCCATTCATTATATTGAGTGAAACTACCGAACAACCAGACCACCCAGGAATAAGTGTGCCTCCAATTACAGTTTGCAACAATGTTGCAAACGGGTAATTGGCAATCAGTGTAATGTATTCTTTGTCCTCTGGGTGGCCGCCATTCGGGAAACAAACACGTGGCGGCGGCCATCTTAAACTACCGAACAGCGGTGTTTTGCCGTCGAGTGTCTGGAACTAAAATCGGACACTTGACTAGGCAAACACCGCTGAGACCTCCATACTTCCAGAAATTTGTATAGAAACTACCAAATGACCCGCCATTCGGTAGAAAGAAACTCACGAACTAGGGGATTCATGCGAATTCCCCTTAGTCTCTATAACCCAGGCAATTCGTCTGTTTCATTCCCTTTTCTGTGACCGACCGCAGGGCCAAAATGCATGGAACTGTTTTCGGATACTTTACCCATGCGGTCGGTCAAATCTTTGGAACCCCATATCTCACGAACCGTTCATCCGAATGACTTGAATTTTGAATATGTTGTCCCCCTGAATAAGGGCTATCCAGCGATGCTGGATTTAAAGGTGTACCCCCTGGTTTTGGGGTACATCCAGAACTTGGCTGGAAAAGTGTACCGGATAATTGGGTTTAATGTTATCTGAGGGGAGGGGATGTGTGGGCTGAACCATGTATGTGATTGGTTATTTTATGCCTCCCCCTGGGTGTGGCCTGTATGTGTATTATTGTAATAAAAGCCAGGCTGGATGAGACAGTCCAGAGTTCCTGTTTTACCCTCAAAGTGATGTGTCGTCTCATTATTGGGGGAAGGATTTATTGTATGCTGTTCCAGTTGACTGCTAGGAGTACAAGCCTATTCGTATGGTTCCTATTCAATGGTCTACAGCATTCATACGCTTGGGAGAATTTAAAGGTTTCTCGGATTCGGTGATTATGGTGTCTGCCAGAGTGCTTGGAGTCCTCAGGAAGCACTAGGAGCATCCATTAACGGAGGTACCAAGTCGGGGTGCCAGGCGATCCGTTACATCATGGAACAGTTCTTCGGGGGGATACCGTCCCAACTACAGGATTGGGTCAGGGACCGCAAGCCACAAACCCTGCAAGGGGCAGCCAAGCTGGCGGATGAGTACCTAGACACCCGGAGGGACCAGCACACTCAAAACCAAACCACCTATAAACCTACCCCGGCGGTACCCACTGTGACCCTCACGTTCCAGCCACGACCTGGGGTAAGCCAAAACAATTACAACCCCAGGTACTCTGCACGTCCTCCAATTCGGTGTCACACCTGCAACCAGCAAGGGCATATCCAGCGAGACTGTCCACGCAACCGACCCAGGCCCAGCTGGAATAATGCAGCACCCAGCAACCGAGCATCCGTACATTGTGTGCAAGCAGAACCATATAGAACACCCAAAACCATCACCCCCCGCTGGGGACACTACATGAGGTAAACCCCAGTCAAGCTGCCTCTGACAACCGACAAGGTCATCGACAGGAGGTACATATGGAAGGGAAAAAGGTGCAAGTGACTTCGTGACTCTGAGGCCACCTTAACACTGGTCCGGAACCACCTGGTACCTAAGAACAACTTAATGGGAGACTGTGTTGCTATACGGGTGGCTGGGGAACCATTTTATAAAGTACCTACTGCAAAGGTACATTTGAATTGGGGAGCTGGGCATGGGAATGTGGAGGTGGGGATGATGCAGGACCTACCCGCTGACGTCATTTTGGGCAACGACCTGGGGGAGCTGACTTCAGCTTTTGTTCCTCAACTCGCAGTACAAGAGGCAGAGGTTGTGACCCGGCAGCAGGCCCGCACCATGGCTCCGCCTAACCACTCTGAGGCTCAGGTAAGCAATGTACCTCCCATGCCCAATGTCACGCCCTGGGCATCCCCCCTAGAATTCGGTTCTGAAGTGGCCCTAGATCCCTCCCTGCAGATCTACAAAGATCGCATTAATAAAGACCAGGCAGGATGCGAAGGGGAGAGATAGTACCTCTAATAATTTACAATGAGAGGGTGGACATATTATTCTGACATTTCCCACTGCAAGTCTTGAGAGAAGTTTGACTTGTATGTCAGAACTCTCTGATTGGATGGCTTACAATGTCGTATTAAAGTGTTTACCACTTTGAAGCCTCATTCTGCACTGCAACCTCACACAGCAAAGATGGATCTATTTATTTCTAATTTTCCATCAGGTTTTTTGAGATTAGGTTTTTTGAGATTAGTTTGTGTTGCGTATTATGAATTTTAATTTGATCCTTTTGAAGATAAGAAGATGTACAAGAAAGAAGACTTCAGCTGGTAATATAATTTCTTTTTTTACAGGTATTAGTTTGATACCCATCACTGTTCTTACTGTTAGATGTGTAGGTAGGGTTAATTTAGCTTAAGGTGGGCTAGGGTCTTGGGGACCCCTGTCCCCCTAGAAATGATGGACCATGCCACTAACTGGGGATATGAACAATGGCATGTCCACCGCTCCTTCTTTCATTATGTAGAGCCACACTCACTGCCATTAGCCCACCCCCCCTTGTATATTACTATTAGAGTTCCCAACTGACACCAATGGGCAGGGACTGAGAACATTATGTCCCCCCTTATATATCCCTATTAAAAGCCCCTAGCCCTAGCATCCAGGTGATTGCTGGAGATCCGCTCAACTCAACCGAATTTCGACCAAATTTGGCTTAGGAAAATATGAAAAGTGAACGTGATGCTCCTTCAGAAACCGAAAGAAATCCCCAGAGTGACAAAAAAGTATTTTAATCAAAGAATTGTTGGTTAGTCGCAGTCACTCAAATAGTGAGAGATCTATATCGATGTCGGGTCCCTCATTGCAAGGTGTTTTTTTCCATGAGATACTCTAGCCCCCATGCAGCATAATCATGGTCGCTGGACTGGTTGGCAACACAGAAAGCTAGCTGGATTTTAAAGGCTTAGCCAATCCCAAGCCCAAGCCCCTGGCAGCTGGAGATGTCGAACAACAGGAATGATTTGCAGAAGTAAGAGAATTAGATTTTAAGTGCAGACACAAGTATCAATCAGTTTTTTGCAACATTAAAATAGAATGAAATGAACTTGAAAAGGAAATGATTCATCAGGGCTTGTTCTAAATATTCTTTGATTGCAGAACCCCCCTTCTCCACCAGATGCAATCATAGTCTTTAAAAATGTTCATTATGCACAGAAAGACTATTCTTCCTTCCTGGCTCAGCCATCAGAAAGAAGCTAATGTGAAATGATTCGTAAAACAAACACTGCAAGAGAACAAGTGAAATGTTCATGTTAAGACTTTCTCCAAACAGCGAGACTTTGAGAAGCCAAGTAACCCCGGTGCGTCTGAGACTATAATAATTTGCCGTTTAATGAGTGCACGCACGTCACACTGGGTCACGCAAGCAAACACTCTGGAAATTCCCCAAGTCAGATGTTCTGGGTCTGATATAACAAGCTATTCAAGGGGAATCTCTCAGCATTGACAGTCAAGATTTAATCCAAGTCCATCGACCTTAGCATACTCAGCAAGAGACGCTGCATGTCCAACAATAAGCTAACGCAAAGAATTTACTTTACGACTGACTATGGCCACCATTTAATATGCTTTTCAAATGATTTATCTACAAAAATTCCCATAAATCACTTAGAATGCTTGTTAAATCGAGGCAAATGCATTTTTTATATATATTTTTTGGGGGTGCAGTTATTTGAAAAATATGTAAAAGATTAAAAACAGTAATGAGAAGCCCTTAATAATCAGATCTCACTTTAATGTGAGTGAGCAAGGAATGACTCAATGTTTGCCTATTCCAGTAATGAAAAGCCCTCAATGATCAGATCTCACTTTAATGTGAGTGAGCATGGAATGACTCAATGCTTGCCTACTCCAGTAATGAGAAGCCCTTAATAATCAGATCTCACTTTAATGTGAATGAGCATGGAATGACTCAATGTCTGCCTACTCCAGTAATGAGAAGCCCTCAATAATCAGATCTCACTTTAATGTGAGTGAGCAAGGAATGACTCAATGTCTGCCTATTCCAGTAATGAGAAGCCCTCAATAATCAGATCTCACTTTAATGTGAGTGAGCAAGGAATGACTCAATGTCTGCCTACTCCAGTAATGAGAAGCCCTCAATAATCAGATCTCACTTTAATGTGAGTGAGCAAGGAATGACTCAATGTCTGCCTATTCCAGTAATGAAAAGCCCTCAATGATCAGATCTCACTTTAATGTGAGTGAGCAAGGAATGACTCAATGTCTGCCTACTCCAGTAATGAGAAGCCCTCAATGATCAGATCTCACTTTAATGTGAGTGAGCAAGGAATGACTCAATGTTTGCCTACTCCAGTAATGAGAAGCCCTCAATAATCAGATCTCACTTTAATGTGAGTGAGCAAGGAATGACTCAATGTCTGCCTACTCCAGTAATGAGAAGCCCTCAATGATCAGATCTCACTTTAATGTGAGTGAGCAAGGAATGACTCAATGTTTGCCTACTCCAGTAATGAGAAGCCCTAAATGATCAGATCTCACTTTAATGTGAGTGAGCAAGGAATGACTCAATGTTTGCCTAATCCAGTAATGAGAAGCCCTCAATGATCAGATCTCACTTTAATGTGAGTGAGCAAGGAATGACTCAATGTTTGCCTACTCCAGTAATGAGAAGCCCTCAATAATCAGATCTCACTTTAATGTGAGTGAGCAAGGAATGACTCAATGTTTGCCTACTCCAGTAATGAGAAGCCCTCAATGATCAGATCTCACTTTAATGTGAGTGAGCAAGGAATGACTCAATATTTGCCTACTCCAGTAATGAGAAGCCCTCAATAATCAGATCTCACTTTAATGTGAGTGAGCAAGGAATGACTCAATGTCTGCCTACTCCAGTAATGAGAAGCCCTCAATAATCAGATCTCACTTTAATGTGAGTGAGCAAGGAATGACTCAATGTCTGCCTACTCCAGTAATGAGAAGCCCTCAATGATCAGATCTCACTTTAATGTGAGTGAGCAAGGAATGACTCAATGTCTGCCTATTCCAGTAATGAGAAGCCCTCAATAATCAGATCTCACTTTAATGTGAGTGAGCAAGGAATGACTCAATGTCTGCCTACTCCAGTAATGAGAAGCCCTCAATGATCAGATCTCACTTTAATGTGAGTGAGCAAGGAATGACTCAATATTTGCCTACTCCAGTAATGAGAAGCCCTCAATGATCAGATCTCACTTTAATGTGAGTGAGCATGGAATGACTCAATGTTTGCCTACTCCAGTAATGAGAAGCCCTCAATAATCAGATCTCACTTTAATGTGAGTGAGCAAGGAATGACTCAATGTTTGCCTACTCCAGTAATGAGAAGCCCTCAATAATCAGATCTCACTTTAATGTGAGTGAGCAAGGAATGACTCAATGTTTGCCTACTCCAGTAATGAGAAGCCCTAAATGATCAGATCTCACTTTAATGTGAGTGAGCAAGGAATGACTCAATATTTGCCTACTCCAGTAATGAGAAGCCCTCAATAATCAGATCTCACTTTAATGTGAGTGAGCAAGAAATGAAACAATGTCTGTCTACCCCATTAATGGGAAGCCCTCAATAATCAGATCTCACTTTAATGTGAGTGAGCAAGGAATGACTCAATGTCTGCCTACTCCAGTAATGAGAAGCCCTCAATAATCAGATCTCACTTTAATGTGAGTGAGCAAGGAATGACTCAATGTTTGCCTACTCCAGTAATGAGAAGCCCTCAATGATCAGATCTCACTTTAATGTGAGTGAGCAAGGAATGACTCAATATTTGCCTACTCCAGTAATGAGAAGCCCTCAATAATCAGATCTCACTTTAATGTGAGTGAGCAAGGAATGACTCAATGTCTGCCTACTCCAGTAATGAGAAGCCCTCAATAATCAGATCTCACTTTAATGTGAGTGAGCAAGGAATGACTCAATGTCTGCCTACTCCAGTAATGAGAAGCCCTCAATGATCAGATCTCACTTTAATGTGAGTGAGCAAGGAATGACTCAATGTCTGCCTATTCCAGTAATGAGAAGCCCTCAATAATCAGATCTCACTTTAATGTGAGTGAGCAAGGAATGACTCAATGTCTGCCTACTCCAGTAATGAGAAGCCCTCAATGATCAGATCTCACTTTAATGTGAGTGAGCAAGGAATGACTCAATATTTGCCTACTCCAGTAATGAGAAGCCCTCAATGATCAGATCTCACTTTAATGTGAGTGAGCATGGAATGACTCAATGTTTGCCTACTCCAGTAATGAGAAGCCCTCAATAATCAGATCTCACTTTAATGTGAGTGAGCAAGGAATGACTCAATGTTTGCCTACTCCAGTATTGAGAAGCCCTCAATAATCAGATCTCACTTTAATGTGAGTGAGCAAGGAATGACTCAATGTTTGCCTACTCCAGTAATGAGAAGCCCTAAATGATCAGATCTCACTTTAATGTGAGTGAGCAAGGAATGACTCAATGTCTGCCTATTCCAGTAATGAGAAGCCCTCAATAATCAGATCTCACTTTAATGTGAGTGAGCAAGGAATGACTCAATGTCTGCCTACTCCAGTAATGAGAAGCCCTCAATAATCAGATCTCACTTTAATGTGAGTGAGCAAGGAATGACTCAATGTTTGCCTACTCCAGTAATGAGAAGCCCTCAATAATCAGATCTCACTTTAATGTGAGTGAGCAAGGAATGACTCAATGTTTGCCTACTCCAGTAATGAGAAGCCCTCAATAATCAGATCTCACTTTAATGTGAGTGAGCAAGGAATGACTCAATATTTGCCTACTCCAGTAATGAGAAGCCCTCAATGATCAGATCTCACTTTAATGTGAGTGAGCAAGGAATGACTCAATATTTGCCTACTCCAGTAATGAGAAGCCCTCAATGATCAGATCTCACTTTAATGTGAGTGAGCAAGGAATGACTCAATGTCTGCCTACTCCAGTAATGAGAAGCCCTCAATAATCAGATCTCACTTTAATGTGAGTGAGCAAGAAATGAAACAATGTCTGTCTACCCCATTAATGGGAAGCCCTCAATAATCAGATCTCACTTTAATGTGAGTGAGCAAGGAATGACTCAATGTTTGCCTATTCCAGTAATGAGAAGCCCTCAATAATCAGATCTCACTTTAATGTGAGTGAGCAAGGAATGACTCAATGTTTGCCTACTCCAGTAATGAGAAGCCCTCAATGACCAGATCTCACTTTAATGTGAGTGAGCAAGGAATGACTCAATGTCTGCCTACTCCAGTAATGAGAAGCCCTCAATAATCAGATCTCACTTTAATGTGAGTGAGCAAGGAATGACTCAATGTCTGCCTTAACCCATACAGGGTTAAAACACTCCCACAGTACATTACATTCCCTCCCCTCTATCCTGGAGATAATTGTGAAGTAATCCAATTATCTCCAAGGACAGAGGCAAAACTCAATTGAGCACATGTTAGTAAAAAGACACAAAAATACACAATGTTACAAATAAAGAATAAAACATATATATTCTACCTATCCCCAGATAGCTTAGATCTGAGCGCACATTTAGACCGAATGTCGCTCAGATCACATACATACAGTTCAATCGCCATGGAGCCAAAGTCCTTCCCATAGTCTTTCGTTACACGAATAAGCTCCATGGCATGGCTATCTGGGGTGATGCTGTTCATACGGTTAAACTACCAAATGAACAGGCATTCGGTTAAATTTCCGAATGCAGAAGCAAGGAGTCTGACGGCTCAGCAGTGTTCGCGCAAATAAGTGTACGTCTCCAGTTCCATAGTTTGGGCGTTGAACACCGCTGGCCGTTCGGGACTTTAAAATGGTCGCCGCCACGTGTTCGGCAAACGAACAAAGGCCACCCAGCATTCGTCAATTAAGCTGCGGTTCTGGGAGGTCAATTGATGGCACACTCCAGCTACCAGAGGGTCCAGTCATTCATGCGTTTGTTCGGTACATTGAATTTACCAAACACCCTGGCAGAAAGGCACGAACAAGCCTTTCTGCAGGGGAAAATACAAGGTTTACCATGGGGCCATATTCCAGAGCAACAGGCGGGCAACCAGGCTCCTCCAATGCCATGTGGCGAGATTGGTCTCGTCACAGTGTTATTCATCATCATAATATTTTTATTATATTATTTATATAGCGCCAGCAAATTCCGTAGCGCTGTACAATGGGGTTACAGTACATCATATTTTTACAGCTCAACGTATAATTGCAGCTCATTGTATTATCACAGCTTATTGTATTTTTACAGCTAATTTTACTATTGCAGCTTATTGTATCACAAATTAGTGTGTTATTAAGTGTTCTTGCATAGGAGGCGATAGGAGGTGAAAGGAGGTGATAGAAGGCGATAGGAGGCGATAAGGGGTGATAGAAGGCGATAGAAGGTGATAGAAGTTGATAGGAGGTGAGAGGATGGTGAAAAAAAGCGATAGGAGGTGATAGGATGGTGATAGGAGGTGATAGGATGGTGATAGGATATGATAGGATGGTGATAGGAGGGGATAGAATGTTGATAGGAGGTGATAGGGTGGTGATAGGAGGAGATAGGAGGAGATAGAATGTTGACAGGAGGTGATAGGGTGGTGATAGGAGGAGATAGGATGGTGATAGGAGGTTATAGGAGGTGATAGGATGGTGATAGGAGGTTATAGGAGGTGATAGGATGGCGATAGGATGGTGATAGGATGGTGATAGGAGGTGATAGGAGGTGATAGGATAGTGTTGATAGGAGGTGATAGGATGGCGATAGGATGGTGATAGGAGGTGATAGGAAGTGATAGGATGGTGATAGGAGGTTATAGGAGGTGATAGGATGGCGATAGGATGGTGATAGGAGGTGAAAGGATGGCGATAGGATGGTGATAGGAGGTGATAGGAGGCGATAGGAGGTGATAGAATGTTGATAGGATGGCGATAGGATGGTGATAGGATGGTGATAGGAGGTGATAGGAGGTGATAGGATAGTGTTGATAGGAGGTGATAGGATGGCGATAGGATGGTGATAGGAGGTGATAGGAAGTGATAGGATGGTGATAGGAGGTTATAGGAGGTGATAGGATGGCGATAGGATGGTGATAGGAGGTGAAAGGATGGCGATAGGATGGTGATAGGAGGTGATAGGAGGCGATAGGAGGTGATAGAATGTTGATAGGATGGCGATAGGATGGTGATAGGAGGTGATAGGATGGTGATAGGAGGTGATAGGATGGTGATAGGAGGTTATAGGAGGTGATAGGATGGCGATAGGATGGTGATAGGAGGTGATATGATGGTGATAGGAGGTGATAGGATAGTGATAGGATGGCGATAGGAGGTTATAGAAGGTGATAGGATGGCGATAGGATGGTGATAGGAGGTGATAGGATGGCGATAGGAGGTGATAGGATGGTGATAGGATGGTGATAGGAGGTGATAGGATGGCGATAGGAGGTGATAGGATGGTGATAGGAGGTGATAGGATGGTGATAGGAGGTGATAGGATGGTGATAGGATGGCGATAGGAGGTGATAGGATGGTGATAGGAGGTGATAGGATGTTGATAGGATGGTGATAGGAGGTGATAGGATGGTGATAGGATGGTGATAGGAGGTGATAGGAAAAATGAAAGTAAAATACAGTAACGGAATAAAGTAATTTATTGTTGCTACTATCACCAGTGTTATGTCACCCAACAACACTAATAAATGACTAAAGTAATACAGTGAATAGGTGAGAGCTAACACTTAAAACAATAAAATACTACCACTGCAGGATCTTGAACAGTACATTTTAGCTGCTAGATATCTGTAATAAAACATACAGTACAGATCATATCGCAATATGTTTAAAAATGTACAAAATTAAATAGATCAACTGGTTGAACTTACATGGTGCTGAGCCTATTACTAACAGGCTCAGACTTTCAGGGCTCTTCAATAAATGAGACCTCCAGATACTGCTCCCAGGTTCTGCTTTTCTTCAAGAATGTAACTTCCAAACTTGGGTAAGTGCTAAATAAGTACAATTCTTGGCATCGCTATGAATCATATAAAAATATATATATTTGAAGGATGTCCCCATTTATATTTAGCATTTTTAGTACACCTGGATGACTAAGAACAGTAAATTGTCCAACCATGACTTCCTTTTAATGAAGCTAGTTCCTGTTTCACTGGGGTATAAATATGCGGTAACACATATTCCAGTTCCCCTTAGTCATTTATCACAATGGGTAAGATCAAAGAACATAGCTGTGGCAACAAGTTGTGAGTTTCACAAAATGGGAAGTGGCTGTAAGAAAATGGCAAAGGAATTGAAAATGCCTATTTCCACCACCAGGGCAATAATTAAGAAGGTCCAGTCATCTGGAAATGTTATGAATCAACATGGAAGTTGATGTGTGTCTATATTGTCCCGATACACCGTGGAGTGAATCTCCAAGGATCACAGCTTGAGAATTACAGATGTAAGTTGCGTCTTGGGGTCGGAAAGTCTCCAAAACTACAATCCGACAACATTTACATCACCACTAGTTTTTGGAAGGGTTTCAAGAAAATCCTCTACTCTCACCCTGATACAAACTCTAGTGTCCTCAGTTTGCCATACGCTACAGGAACTTCAAATGGGATCTATCGTCAGATGAAACCAAAATAGAGCTTTTTGACAATAAGCACCATAGGTGGGTTTGGCACTCACACAGAGGTAGCCATATGTATGTATTCTCCAATCTCATCAGGTATTATAGAAGAAGACTCTGAGATGTTATCTTGGCAAAGACAGGAAGCACAAAGTATAGACTAAAAGGGTGTCAATAACTGTGCCACACATATTTTTTTGTGTATTTTTTTTAACAAAAGGTTAAACAACAAATACATTTTTCACAGTCAATATTAGTGGATGGCACTGTATACTGTGCATCACCCAAGCATTGTCATGGTGGGCTAACTAATGGTATCTGATTGCTGCCGTCATGGACAAACAAAAATAAACCAGCTGAAAGTCAACAAATAATCTTAAAAATCAACTCAGTGATTAATATCTCTTTCTAATTACTCGATTTTCATTTTACTATAAGAAGCAGCAGGATTGTTTCAGTATGTTTGTCTTTAAACATCCAGTGATTTATAAAGACATATTACTAAATGGTGTCCTAAAGTCTGAACACCAGATTCACTGAATATGGATAAGAGGTCATTTATTAAAGAAGCATTGTGTATGAGAATCAATATGTTCCATTTCTAACAAATTGTCAGTTTGCAAAATCTCATAAAGACAAAGTTCACAGATTTAGAAATACAACTTTTCATTCTAAAAACTTTGAATATTTGCATATGCCCATAACACGGTGACGCTAACGATATACAAATACCCAAAACCAGCATGTAAGAGATGCCCACTAACAATAGTTAAATGATAAATAACTAGGTTTTACCCAACTGCATCAATACAGGGAGAACCCATGACATAGGCACAAGCAAGGCAACATGTAATGGAAACATCTTAGAATAGAGTTTAGCTTGTGTACGTTATCAGCAAACATCATTAATATTTTATTACCATTTTATGCATGATGATATCTTCCTATCTGACATTTCTTACACCTAGAAAATGTATTATCAATTCCCTCAAATCCCTCTTTGTGCAGGATCCCACCAAATAATCACTTATTCTAACATACAAAATACAAAACAAAATACAGGATGCGCCAAAAGAAACAGACAAAATTAAAATAAAAGCAGTAAACCAGTGAATCTGATTTGGTATAAACCATCTGCCATATTGTGTAGGTCCCCCTTGTGCTGCCAAAACAGCTCTGATGCGTTGAGGCATGGACTCCACAAGACCTCTGTCCCATGGTATTTGGAACTAAGACATTATCATCAGATCCTTTAAATCCTCAAAGTTGCGTGGTGGGGCCTCAATGGGTCAGATTTGTTGTTCCAGCACATCCAACAGGTGCTCAATTGGACTGGAATCTGGGGAATTTGGAGGCCAACGCAACATCTTGAACTTTTTGTCATGTTCCTTAAAACATTCCTGAGCAATTCTTGCAGGATGGCAGAGTGCATTTTCCTGCTGAAAGAGGTCACTGCCATCAGGGAACACCATTGCCATGAAGGGGTTACGTGGTCTGCAACAATCTCTAAGTAGGTGGTATGTGTCCACATGAATGCCATGACCCATGATTTCCCCTCAGAACATTGCCCAGAGCATAACACTTCCTCCATTGGTCTGCCTACTTCCCATTGGTCTGAATTTTGTGGTCATCTCTTCCCCAGGTAATCATCACACACGCACGTGACTATCCATCTGATTTAAAAGAAAATGTGGTTCAGACAAGGCAACCTTCTACCATTGCTCCATGGTCCACATCTGAGACTCACGTCCCCTTGGAAGGCACTTTCAGCAGTGGACAGGGGTCATCATGAGCACCAGTCTGTTGCTTTGCAGCCCCATACACAGCAAACTGTGATGTACTGTGTTCTCACACCTTTCTACCATGGTCAGCATTAATTTTTTCAGCCATTTGAGCGAGAGTAGCTCTTCTGTGTGATCCAACCAGTGGGTCAGCCTTTGCTCCCCACATGAATCAATGGGCCTTGGACGCCAATAACTCTGATGTCAATTCACCAGTTGTCCTTCATTACACTACTTTTGGTAGATACTAACGACTGCATGCCGCGAAAACCCCACTTGCTGTTTTGGAGATGCTCTAACCCAGTCGTCTACCCATCACTAGTTGTCAAAAGCCACTCAGATCTTTCCGCTTGCCCATTTTTCCTGCTTCCAACACATGAAATTCAAGAACTGACTGTTCACAAGCTGCCTCATATATCCGACCCCTTGACAGGGGACATTGTAATGGAATTATCAATGGTATTCACTTCACCAGTTAGTGGTTTTAATGTTGTGGCTGATCAGCGTATATAGTGCCAACATTTTCTGCGGTGCTTTTCAGTGGTAGAAAGCGGGTATTTAGAGATGAAGATATCCCTGTTCAGCTTGCAATCTGTGGGAGAACAATTCAGCCAAACGTGTTCACAGATTTAAGTGTTTGAACATTTTCTCACGTTGATTACACGGTTCGTTTAATAAAGGTGAAATTCACAAAAGGGTTAAATTAAATCCCTGCATTTAAGGTATTTTCTCATTTGTGCGCTGCACGCCGCGGCAGATCCAGCGAAGAAAGAAGAAGAGCTGGAGATTGTTGGGATAATAATGCTCGGAGTAATGATTTCCCTGGAGATTATCTGATCTATGGCCACAAGCAAAGCGAAAATGCTGGAAAGTAACATAACATTACCCAGGAGTACTTAACAGAACCAGAAAGCATCGGCTCAGTGTCAGAACGAGCCTATCACACCCATCATTTAAGGTAAAAGAGTTATGCCGAAGTACAAGAGGGGAAAGTAAAATTCACATTTTAAATTAAACAGCTGAAAGGTATGATTTAACAATTCTCAAAACTCAATAAGCTAAAGATAAACAGCAAATTACATGACTCAATGTCGAGAGGAAAACATATTCCATCGATCCCAGCGTCAAAAATTAATCTGCCTCCATATGACCTCTACCCCCGTCCAAGAGCTGATGAAGAGGAGAGGAATATACTTCACCGATGTTCTGCTTCACCTTCCGGCTAGGTCCTTATTACAATCCCCTCAGAGACATTTCTCGTGTTGGCATTGCAAAATTAAATTGGGATCAATACTTTCCAAAATAATTGGGGGGAAATGTTCAGAAGTTGGTTCAGTACACAGCCTGACCATAAACATGTAAAACTTATTTATCTTGTTTGCAAGTTCCTGGGGTTACCCTCAAGGATACACAAGTTCAAAGGGGTCTCTTGGTAATGGGGAGCAAAGAATGTTTATATTACATGGTGAGCGCCTTTTTAGCTCAGATAACAATAACAAAAATATTGAGAGCTTCCATAGTGCTGTTTGTTGCTTTTTAACCCCATAAAAGCAGAACTGGAGTTCCCGCTGTAACATTGTGTGCATAATTTGCATTCTAATGCACGTCGCTAGTACGAATGGTGGAAAAAGCGTCGACTTTACCAGCAATAGGCATTCATTTCAGAGGAAGATAATTTCAGGGTAAAATAAATCCTTGAATGATTAATTGTCCAGATTTTAACGCTGGTAGCACCTGTCACCTATGGTCAAAAAGATCTTAAAATGTATCCGCACGGACATTGTTCCTTCCAGCACCACTTTCTATGATAATTTGATTCCCCTGCCTTTAATATTAATGTAAAGGATCCTTGATAAAGCGGTGTCTAAATAATTTTAGGGTCTTTTTAAAATGCTGGCATATGATTTTGCTATTTCTACACAACATTATTCAAATGTTTCCGTATCTGCGAGGCCTCTATTTAGAGAGTTGTTATTCGGTCTGACCGTGACTAACGCGTGCATTGCATGGGTTACCATAGTGAATACAAAAATGTTTAACCCCTGCTGCCCCAGAGAGGGCTTTTATTTAAAAAGCAGAAGGAAGACTTTTTGTTTCAGTTTTTAGCCCTTCAAAAAGGAGATTTATATCAGTGAGTTACTTTGCAAATAAAATCTGGAATTGTTTAAACATTTTGATGGAGTCTGTCCATAACAGCGTGCGCAGATTTTCTACATTATGGTAATTTTTAGAGAAACAAATACTTAGCGGGGGGTGTGAAGCGTTAACACAAAATCCACTCGTTTGGGATTTCATGAGTCACAGCCAGAAGCTTATATAAGCCCAGAGAGGTATGATTAACACGCGGG